>NW_020664490.1:2029565-2048575 GCF_002925995.2 Terrapene triunguis | reverse complement strand
AGTCAGTTTTTAAGTCACACTTTTAGTTAAACCACTGCAACTTTGGGTGTCACTGGCCATGGTGGGTTCTGTGAGAACTGAGTGATGTGGAGGGGAGCGCTGCTTTACCTTGGTAATGTGAAAGCAGTGAAATGCCCCTGGCAATTCTGATTTTGAAATGCATAATTGTTGCTTATAATTTTTTTCATATACAGACATGTGCTATGCTACTAAATCTGAGAGCTATCTGAGAGAGATTGTTTGCAATCTAGAAGGAATTATACAAGAATTAAAGCAGAATTGCTCCGAACTGTACAACAGTTCTGAAAAAGCAAAATTTACTACTGATGAATGAATACTCAAAAAAATACTCTGTTCATGAGAGCCACTAATTTTGAATAATCCACCAGGGTACAGACCAGTAATTGACTTGAAATTCTGAAGTGATGGACATGTGCTTTCAAACACAGACATTCTTTGTTCAGTAATATCTGTACTAGCAATAGAGCCCAAGGATTTCCTTTCAGCAGTCAATTTATATTTGTCCTGGACCAGAGTTGCCATAAGTATTTGACTTTCTATTTCAATGCATCTTCAGGGAATCTAACAGTAATGCCTGCAGGTGCATATAAACTAATCCCAGATCAAAAGATTGGCTGACGGTCACTTCAGTTATTTCGTTCACAAAAATTGTTCCTGGAGACGTGTGCATGGTGGTGAATACAGAGTTCCCACATTCCTTTGTAGAGATGTGTATTGTTTTCTGTGTAGTTATTTGAAGTTATAGTCATTGGAATAAACTCTTGTATTTATTTTAATTTAGTTGTCCAGATATGTTCTCCTACATATGTATTGATATCTGAATAACAACATTCATTGCACACAAATTGGTAAAGATATAACTTTATAACTGAAAACTCAAACTCATTTTCATCAAACTTAGCAAAAGCACATATTTCTCTTTGAGGGCTAAGTGCCATACATGCCATTCATTACTTTACCTTTTGAAAATGAAAATGCTTTGAATTTTCCAAGAGTAGGGAAATATCATAGATGTGTTTTAGCCTATTCAAAAAATAAATAAATAAAACAACTTTCAGATACCTTCTACTAATTCTTATGGTATCTAAAAAAAGGAGAATAAAATTAAATTGCCTTTTCATCCATAAACTTGAGTTTTGCTATAATAATTTCAGCTGCTGTGATCTCTAGTAGATTCTGGAGAGAGATGAGGAAACCTGAGTTCTGTACTCTACATTTAAATACACATCTTTTCAATAGGCATATTTTTGTCATGTGGAGTAAATTCCTGTAAGTTTGGGCCTGCAGTAACTTTATTGGCACAGTGTCAAAGGGGTAGCCGTGTTAGTCTGTATCCACAAAAACAACGAGGAGTCCAGTGGCATCTTAAAGATTAACAGATTTATTTGGGCATAAGCTTTTGTGGGTAAAAACCCACTTCTTCAGATGCATGGAGTGAAAATTACAGATACAAGCATAAATATACTGGCACCTGAAGAGAAGGGAGTTACCTTACAAGTGGAGAACCAGTGATGAAAAGGTCAATTCAGTCAGGATGGATGTGGTCCACTCCCAATAATGGATGAGGAGATGTCAATACCAAGAGAGGGGAAATTGCTTTTGTAGTGAGCCAGCCACTCCCAGTCCCTATTCAAGCCCAAATTAATGGTGTTAAGTTTGCAAATGAATTGTAGCTCTGCTGTTTCTCTTTGAAGTCTGTTTTTGAAGTTTTTTTTGTTAAAAGATGGCTACTTTTTAAATCTGTTATTAAATGTCCAGGGAGATTGAAGTGTTCTCCTACTGGCTTTTGTATGTTACCATTCCTGATGTTTGATTTGTGTCCATTTATTCTTTTACGTAGAGACTGTCCGGTTTGGCCAATGTACATGGCTGAGGGGCATTGCTGGCACATGGTGTCATATATCACATTAGTAGATGTGCAGGTGAATGAGCCCCTGGTGGTGTGGCTGATGTGGTTGGGTCCTATGATGGTGTCGCTAGAGTAGATACGGGGACAGAGTTGGCAACGGGGTTTGTTACAGGGATTGGTTCCTGGGTTTGGTTCCTGGGTTAGTGTTTCTGTGGTGTGGTGTGGTGTGTAGTTGCTGGTGAGTATTTGCTTCAGGTTAGGGGGCTGTCTTAAGCGAGGACTGGCCTGCCTCCCAAGGTCTGTGAGAGTGAGTGATCGTTTTCCAGGATAGGTTGTAGATCGTTGATGATGTGCTGGAGAGGTTTTAGCTGGGAGCTGTCCGTGATGACCAGTGGTGTTCTGTTATTTTCCTTGTTGGGCCTGTCCTGAAGTAGGTGATTTCTGGGTACCTGTCTCACTCTGTCAGTGTGTTTCCTCACTTCCCCAGGTGGGTATTGTAGTTTTAAGAATACTTGATAAAGATCTTATAGGTGTTTGTCTCTGTCTGAGGGATTGGAGCAAATGCGGTTGTATCTTAGGGCTTGGCTGGAGACAGTGGATTGTGTGATGTGTCCTGGATGGAAGCTGGAGGCATGTAGGTAAGAATAGTGGTCCGTAGGTTTCCAGTATAGGGTGGTGTTTATGTGACCATCACTTATTTGCACTGTAGTGTCCAGTAAGTGGGTGGAAATTGTTGAAATCCAGGTGGAATTCTTCAAGGGCCTCCTATCCGTGGGTCCATATGATGAAGATGTCATCAATGTAGTGCAAGTAGAGGAGGGGCACTAGAGGACGAGAGCTGAGGAAGCGTTGTTCTAAGTCAGCCATAAAAATGTTGGCATACTGTGGGGCCATGCGGATATCCATAGCAGTGCTGCTGACTTGAAGGTATAAGTTGTCCCCAAATCTGAAATGGTTGTGGGTGAGGACAAAGTTACAAAGCTCAGCTACCAGGTGTGCCGTGGCCTCATCAGGGATACTGTTCATGACAGCTTCTAGTCCATCCTCGTGTGGGGAATATTGGTGTAAAGAGCTTCTACATCCATGGTGGCCAGGGTGGTGTTTTTAGGAAGATCACCAATGCATTGTAGTTTCCTCTGGAAGTCGGTGGTGTCCCAAAGATAGCTAGGAGTGTTGGTAGCATAGGGTCTGAGGAGAGAGTCCAAAGAGCCAGATAATCCTGTTGTAAGAGTTCCAATGCCTGAGATGCTGGGGCGTCCAAGATTTCCAGGTTTATGGATCTTGGGTAGCAGACAGAATGCTCCTGGTCGGGGCTCTAGGGGTATGTCTCTGTAGATTTGTTCCCGTGCTATAGCAGGAAGTTAGTTGAGCAGATGGTATAGTTTCTTTTGGTACTCCTCAGTGGGATCGGAGGATAGTGGCCTGTAGAATGTGGTGTTGGAGAGTTGCCTGGCAGCCTCCTGTTCATAATCCGACCTGTTCATGATGACTACAGCACCTCCTTTGTCAGCCCCTTTGATTATAATGTCAGAGTTGTTTTTGAGGCTGTGGATGGCATTGCGTTCTGTACGGCTGAGGTTATGGGGCAAGTGATGCTGTTTTGTTCACAATTTCAGTCAGTGCACGTCTGCGGAAGCACTCGGTGTAGAAGTCCAGTCTGTCATTTCGACCATCAGGAGGAGTCCACACAGAATTCTTCTTCTTGTAGTGTTGGTAGGAGAATTCCTGTGGGTCAGTGTGCTGTTCAGTGGTGTGTTGATAATATTCCTTGAGTTGGAGACGGTGAAAGTAGGCTTCCAGATCACTGCAGAACTGTATCATGTGCATGGGGGTGGTGGGGCAGAAAGAGAGTCCCCGAGATAGGACAGACTCTTCTGCCGGGCTAAGTGTGTGATTGGATATATTAACAATATTATTGGGTGAGTTAAGGGTACCACTGTTGTAGCTCCCTGTGGCATGTCTGAGTTTAGATAGTTTACTGTCCTTTTTCCTCTGTAGAGAAGCAAAGTGTGTGTTGTAAATGGCTTGTCTTATTTTTGTAAAGTCCAGCCACGTGGAAGTTTGTGTGGAAGGTTGGTTTTGTATGAGAGTCTCCAGTTTTGAGAGCTCAAAACACAGGTATAGCTCATTGGCACAGGTATAGCTCATTACATAATGACTCTTTACAAGCAGGCAGGGAGCTAGAAATAATTGGAACCAAATTAATTAGTAACATTTTAAGTGCACTGTTTAAGCTAATTAATGTAGTAATTTATAATAATTACAGTAAGACACTGCTTCCTCTTATTTAAAGTCTATTCTAGATAAACACCGATAGTAGAAATCTACCCATATCTAAATGCTTAAAAATGGGGTCCTCAGCAACAATCTCCAAATCACACGGCAATGTGAAATATCTTTCATTCCCATAGCTATGGCAGACACACCTAACTATGACTCATAGTTGAAAATACTTACCTATGTAAAGTCAGTAGTGTTTATTTCCAGGGTGGATTTATTTTCGCTGTGCACTCCTGGTGGCCTGGGTCTAGGCTGACCAGATAGTAAGTGTCAAAAATCAGGACAGGAGGTAGGGGGTAATAGGTGCCTATGTGAGAAAAAGACCCCAAAATCAGGACTGTCCCTATAAAATCGGGACATCTGATAACCCTACAAGGGTCAGAACTTCCTTCTAACACTCTACATGTGCCAGGGAAGGGGGAAGCTTGTAACTCGCTTCAGTGGCTTATTTCTCCAGCTCTCTATTTCTGCATTATTCTCTAAGTAACCCACCTCATTGTTTTTTAGCAGAGGGTCCAGAAATAGATCCCAGAAGTCCTGACACCCAGTTCTCTGCTCTAACCACAAGAGCATACACGTGTGCCATGGAAAAGCAGCTTTTGAACGTCTTACCAGAGTTTATCATTTTGGAAATCTAGTTGAAAGGTTTAATAAGCTGCTATATGTTTGGAAGAGAGTAATTCAAACAGAAGTAACAGAATCCTTAGGAAATATTTACATTTAGTCGTAAAGACTTAGATAGGACATAATCCAAACCAAATCTATGATAGTGAATGAATTCTGGCTAAGTCGCAAGCTGTCAGTGGGTTTGGATTTTTTTTACCCAATCATAAGACTTTCAAAGAAATAGTTGAGCGTGCTATAAGACACAATTCCATTTTAGTCAGATCATCTCAACTTTTTTCTTCTGAGGCCCCCCCCCCCAGCATCTTATAAAAACTCCACGACCCACCTGTGCCACAACAACTGTTTTTCTGCATATAAAAGCCAGGACCAGCATTAGCGGGTAGCAAGCTAAGTTGCTCGGGCTTTGGTTTCAGCCTCGCATGGCAGGGTTCAGGCTCAGGCTTGGGCTTTCTGCCCTGGGTCCCATACAGTCTAACGCCAGCCCTGCTTAGCAGACCCCCTGAAACCTGCTCGCAGCCCCCCAGGAGGCACGGGACCCCTGGTTGAGAACTGCTGATGTGAATGATTCGCTCATCTTTTTCACAGTACCGTCTCCCAAGTTCCCTATTTCATGTACAGATTTTTTTTTTTTTAAAGGGAATAGAGGGGCCCAGAGGTTAAGAAAGGGTCTCTCACCTGCCATTATGTGAGGGGAGAGAGAGACGGAAGCTAGCTGTGTGAGAGAGAGCGAGAGAGACTCCATGATTTGGAGGAGGAGCCCTGTTCAGGAGGGTGCGATCCTGGACCCCCGAAGTACTCTGACTAAATGGCTAAATTTCAGTACCCAGAAAGATAATGGAGCAAGTAATTAAGCAATCAGTTTGCAGACAACTAGAAGATAATAAGGTGATAAGTAACAGTCAGCATGGATTTGTCAAGAACAAATCATGTCAAATCAACCTAATAGCTTTCTTTGACAGGGTAACAAGCCTTGTGGATAAGGGGGAAGAGGTAGATGTGGTATATCTTGACTTTAGTAAGGCTTTTGATACCATCTTGCGTGACCTCATAAACAAACTAGGGAAATACAACCTAGATGGAGCTACTATAAGGTGGAGTGCATAACTGGTTGGATAAACATTCCCAGAGAGTAGTTATCAGTGGTTTACAGTCAAACTGGAAGGGCATATGAAGTAGGGTCCCACAGTATCGGTTCTGAGTCTGGTTCTGTTCAATATCTTCATCAGTGATCTAGACAATAGCATAGAGAGTACACTTACAAAGTTTGTGGATGATACCAAACTGGGAGGAGTTGCAAGTGCTTTGGAAGATACAATTAAAATACAAAATGATCTGGACAAACTGGAGAAATGGTCTGAAGTGATAGGATGAAATTCAATAAGGACAAATGCAAAGTACTCCACTTAGGGAGGAACAATCAGATGCATACATACAAAACAGGAAATGACTGCCTAGGAAGGAGTACTCCCAGAAAGGGATCTGGAGGTCCTAGTGGATCACAACTAAATATGAATCAACAGTGTAACACTGTTACAAAAACTAAAACAAACATCATTCTGGGATATATTAGCAGGAATGTTGTAAGGAAGACACAAGAAGTAATTCCTCTCTGTTGATTAGGCCTCAACTGGAGAATTGTGTCCAGTTCTCGGTGCCACATTTCAGGCAAGTTGTGGACAAATTGGAGAAAGTCCAGAGAAGAGCAACAAAGAAGATTCAAGGTCTAGAAAACATGACCTTTGAGGGAAGATTGAAAAAGTTGGGTTTGTTTAGTCTGGAGAAGAGAAGATTGAGAGGGGACATAACAGTTTTCAAGTACATAAAAGGTTATTACACCAAAGAGGGAGAAAAATTGCTCCCCTTAACCTCTGAGGATAGGTGTAGTGATGTGATGACTTACCTGCGCAGCACCTCCTGTCGGTTGTCCTGGGAATTAGCTCAATTCCAGCTTTGGAGCACCCTCTGCAGGCCGGTGTCTCGCCTGCTGCTGGCCCTGTGTTCCTCCCGGACCCTGGTGCCCTTTACTTCAGGATTCTGCCCCAGTAGTACCCCCATGCTCTGCGTCTCCCCTCCCAGGGGAACCCCCAACCCTCTAAGCTCACCTTGCCTCAGTGGCTACTGCCAGTCGTCATCTAGCCCCTGCTTACTGGGGCAAACTGCAGTCTGTAAAGGCCACTCCTCATTGGCAAGGAGGTTTGGTCCAGCGGCCTCTGCCTAACCCCAGTACCTTTCTTTAGGCCTTGCACAAGGCCTGCAGCCTGGAGGTTTACCAGGTTGGAGCTCCCCAGTTCCTCCTGCCTTATTCCCCAGCACTGCTCCAGTTCAGGTACCCTTTTCTCCCAGGCAGCCAGCCCTTCTCCCTCCAGGGCTGGAGAGAAACTCCCCTGTCTCCTGGCCCTCCAGCCCTGTTATCAGGGCCAGCTGGGCCCTGATTGGGCGCAGTGACAGCTGTGGCTGCTTCCCCAATCAGCCTACTTTTGCTGCTTCTACTTCTCTATCCCTGCCGCAGACCTCTCCAGGGCTACTTTTAACCCTTTTTAGGACAAGAAGCAATGGGCTTAAGTTGCAGCAAGGGCAGTTTAGGTTGGACATTAGGAAAAACTTCCTAACTCTCAGGGTCGTTAAGCATTGGAATAAATTGCTGAGGAATGTTGTGGAATCTCCATCATTGGAGATTTTTAAGAGCAGGTTAGACAAACACCTGTCAAGGATGGTCTAGATAATACTTAGTCTTTCCATGAGTGCAGGGGACTGGACTAAATGACCTCTCGAGGTTCCCTCCGATCCTACAATTCTATCATTCTAAATCCCAAACAAAGAACACTTGAGTGGTGAGGAAATTAAGGAAGGGAATGATAAATAGGAGTTCTGTTGGTTTGTGTAGATCAGTATATCTCATAAGTTTTTTTTAAAGTAAAGGATAAGTGTTTTAGAATCCCTTTTGCAATGCCTGTGTGTTACATGTTTCATCTAAACTGTACACCAGAGTGCTCACAAGGCTGGAATTATGAGAAAGAGTGTGCTTAAGCAACTGGTGTACCTTGGCAGGGGGTGGTGGTGGTTCTGAGAACCTAAGGCAGTTGGACCCTGAGTTCCCACTTCTGTGAAGGGTAATAGACGCTGTGCCCAGTGGGATGTATTCCAGAGAGGCCAAAGAAACAGTGCCGGAGGCTACCCAGACCAAGGGAAGCTTAGAAGCAGATGGGTCTGGCATGTGAGACTGAAACGTGGCAGCCTGGTGAATGTCCAGCAGGGGAAGCTTTAACAGGGCTGTGACAAATGTCTGTTAAAACTTTAATCTCGTTATATTTCAGTAAAAAGCCATTTCTGTTTGGATTTTCATGATAGCACAGAGCTAGTACACAGTTAAGCTCCTGAATTGTCTCAGGGCTCCCAAAGCAGTAAAGGAGTTAATATAGTAGTATTGTATTACACAAGTGTTGATAAAGGATAAGATATTAATGTTACCTCCTGAATCACAAATTCATCTCCTTCCAGCAGGAGCACAATGGTTTCCTGTGAAACATCCTGGTGCTCCACTTAGATGTTGGGGAGGGGCTGCAGTTAACTATTTCTTCCTAACTCCTAAATATATTTATTTCCATGGGATTTGCACTGGGCCACTTTATCCACAGACAAGAAATCCTGTATGGGTCCCTAGGGTGCTTAGTGTGGCTGCTGCTCCACCTAACAGTTGGTCCATCCTACTGCAACCTGACTCCTGGTTTAGGCCTAATGTCTGTCTCCACCAAATCTTTGCAGAATATCGTGAATTGGACAGTTGTCTCTGCCCCACAAACCTCCCACAAAGCATTTAGTCTCACAAATCAACATGCTGCAACTCCATTTCTCACTCTGTGACTTCCAACCCTGAAAAACCCTCAGCACCTCTCATACAATTCCTGAGTCCCATAAAAGTCCCACATATGCTGCTCCAAGCACCAGTAAAATATTGATCTCTTTCAGTAGCACTTCTTTCCTAATTCCCTTACCTCTTCTTATGCCTTGGACCAGTTCTAGAGGGAACTTGAGAGGTGCCACCAGTGGCTCCTTCTGCCATCCGTCTCAAGACACTTTTGGTGTCCACTGCTTAGCTCTCTTCACGGCAGTTGTGATCTTCTACTCTTTATGGCCCCATACACAGCATGTGCATCCTAGTGACATCATGTTGGGCTGTGCTGTGTCTGTCTCTCAGAACCCAAGGAAGGTATTTTGAAAGTCTCTTATTAATAAGAGTATTTTAAAACTTTCCCCCCAAAAAGATGGACTTCTTTGGGACATTAGGCATTGGTTTCAATTTTGTTTAAGGTAGAAAAATACATGAGCTTACAGAGGTTGACAGTGCATTTTAAGTGTCAGGGAACTAATCTTACAGGACACTAAGTCCTCAACATCTGTTTGTCAGTTGGATTGAGGGCACTCAGCACAAGGATCAGTCCCTTATCCTTTTATTTTATACCAAAAATAGAAGAGCCAGGAAATGTACATATTTTAAGTTCTCATGGTTTATTCTATTGCCTCTGTCTTTGTTGGTTAACCACATGTCAAATGCCAAGACTGTGAGCCAAAGCTGAATATATGTTTTATCTGTCTAGGTCTTTTATGCTGTCTTGGACCAACTCTACCATGGGGAACATCCTCTAAAGAGGTCAACCACAGAAATTTTAAAGGAAACCCAGGAGAAATTTTATGGATTACCATACGTACCAAACACTGTGAGTATAACATTTCATTCTCATTCATACTTTAAAAGAAAAGGAAAGTTTGGAAATGCTTAGGCCTTGTGACTTTAGCAGGCTGACTAAGCTTTCAGCAGAATCTTAAAATCTCCACATTTCCTATCAGCATAATTCAAAACAGAGGCCGCTTACTGAGGTTTTTGGCATAAATATCCAGGTGTGTCACTACTGAAACTGAAAAATTTCAACTCCAGAACTTCTGTCAAGCTACTGTGCCTGTGTGTGCTTGCATTTAAATATAATTTCCTTGCTTCTGTGATGAGAATGTGGAGTCAGTACTCTATTAGTACTGTATTTCCGAATGACAAAGAGCTTAGTGGAATTAGTTTTTCTATAATTTTGGGACTGTGAAAAACAGCATTTTTGTTCCACTCTAACAGTCCAACAGCCATTTTGGCAAATGAAGCAAATTGTGTAAAACATGTTGTATGTTGTTAGCATTCAGAGAATACAAGAAAAACGAGGAGTCCTTGTGGCCCTTAGAGACTAACAAATTTATTTGGGCATAAGCTTTCGTGGGCTAGAACCCACTTCATCAGATGTATGAAGTAAAAAATACAGGAGCAGATATAAATACATGAAAGGATGTGGGTGCTTTACCAAGTGTTAGGTCAGTCTAATGAGATAAATCAATTAACAGCAGGATACCAAGGGAAGAAAAATTACTTTTGAAGTGGTAAGAGAGTGGCCCATTACAGACAGTTGACAAGAAGGTGTGCGTAATGGTAGGGAGAAATTAGTATTGGGGAAATTAAGTTTAGGTTTTGTAATGACCCAACCACTCCCAGTCTTTATTCAGGCCTAAACTGATGGTATCTAGTTTGCAAATTAATTCCAGTTCTGCAGCTTCACATTGGAGTTTGTTTTTGAAGTTTTTTTGTTGAAGAATTGCCACTTTGAGGTCTGTTATTGAGTGACCAGAGAGATGGAAGTGTTCTCCTATTGGTTTTTGAATTTTATGATTCCTGATGTCAGATTGATTATTAATTATTTTTCTGAATGAGAATGTGTGTGTTTTAATTATGTGAAAATTATATTCTGAAGATGCAAAACCGTTTATCCTTGGAATTTAAATCACATTTTAAACAAACAAACAAAAGTGAATCAATTGTTTAGGTATGCACATAGTTCTTGTACTCTATCCTATCAAATTCTGAACCTAGGAGCCCAGCCTGAGTAGCCGTTCACTCCTCCCATAATGCAGTTGTGTTCTTTCATTGCTTGGTGCTGTGCAGGAACCGAACAACCCTTCCCCACAAAGAATGGGGCTCCAGTTACCCTAAAGGGTGTGCATCCTTTCCCTACAAACCCTTCCTGCTCCTTAGGTAGCAGCTGATTCTACTCCCTTGGCCCCCTTCTCAGCCACAGAGTCAGAGGCCGGATATCCCTAGAGAATAGAATTTGATTGTACATTGTCTTTAATACTCAAACTTTATTGTTTAAATACTCTTAATATAGAATGATTAGGCACATGGAGGCATTTAATATTTGTTCACATAGTCTTGAACTTTAGAACCCCTCTCCCCCTGCAAATCCCTAAGAGGGGAATGTTGGCCAGGTCACCAGATAAGTTCCTTTCTTGCTTTGAAGATTGTCTTGTAATCTTTAATCTCCACCTTCATAATTTATCCACAGGATGGTGCCTGTAACATTAAGCAACATCTTGTAGTGCAACATAGCATCACCATTTTAGTACAAGCTTTGGTGTATGACTTGATCCCACAGTCTGTCCCAGTACAAAAGCACTAATAATTGAGTTATATTGTCAATATACTGTCTAGTTTCTTATATTCAGAATTTGAGGGCATCTGTGCTAGGACTTTTAACACATTTAACATCTAAGGCTAGGTCTACACTACCCGCCTGAATCGGCGGGTAGAAATCGACCTCTCGGGGATCGAATTATCGCGTCCCGTTGGGACGCGACAATCAATCCCCGAATCGACGCTCTTACTCCACCAGCGGAGGTGGGAGTAAGCGCTGTCAACGGGAAGCCGCGGAGGTCGATTTTGCCACTGTCCTTACAGCGGGGTAAGTCGGCTGCGATACGTCGAATTCAGCTACGCTATTCGCGTAGCTGAATTTGCGTATCTTAAATCGACCCCCCCCTGTAGTGAGGACGTAGCCTAAATTACACTTATCAAGAAACTACACTACAAGAACAGTTAGTAACTTTTGTAGCATAGCTCTTGCTACTTGATATGGTGGAGGCGCAGGAGGCATCCCACAAACTCTGATATCCTTCAGATCATTGGACTCAGTAAAATTGCACTATCTATTAATGACGTGATCATGGAACCAGCAAAGATGGTGTGGCACACACCTGCCACATGTGCTCTCACCCTTAAAAGGACAGAGAAGACATGTTTTGTCCCAGCCAAAGGGACAGAATTTTTATTTAGTCATCCAGCACCAAATCCACTGATTGCCCAAGCAGCATCAGAGAGAAACAGGCAACACCAGGTATGATCTTTTCCACTTGATAAGGAAGCTAAGGGACTGTACTGTTGGCAGAAAGGTCTTTTCAGCTACCAGCCTGCAATTCACAATAGCAAACTGTCAGGTGCTTTTGGCCAAGTACAACCTTGTGAACTACAACTTATTCACAGAGTTTTCAGACAAGATTCCACGTGAGCTTAGAGGACAGTTTGAAGCACTCATCTAGGAGGGAAACCTGACTGTGAAGTCATCACTGCCATCAATGCGGCTGGCATGGCTGCTTGGTCAGTAGCCACTGCTGTGGTTGTGAAAAGAGTGGCGTGGCTTCACTCATCTGGGTTCCCAAAGGAGAGCCAAGTCAGAATCGAGGATCTGCCCTTCAGAGGAAACTTAGCTTTTTAGTGAAAGGATGAACAAGTCCCTACGTTCGTTAAAGGTATCCTGGGCAATTCTCCTCTCCCTCAGGATTTATGCACCAGACAAAGATCAACTCCTGAGCCATTCTTCCATCATAGCCATTATGAGCCCCCAAAGAAGTGCACACAACTGCAGAGGCTTAGACAAACAACTCCTTCTGCCTCCTCCTTCCAACTGGAACCTAAGGAGCTGCAAATCATCTCTATAGCTAAATTTGTCTAACTTTTTCTGATTTGGGGGTCATTTAGCCCACTTCTTTGACAACTGGCAGAGCATTACATCCAACAGATGGATTCTTGATATTATCCAAACAGGATATACAGTAGAATTCCTCTCCCTTTCCCCTCCTCATCCTCCATCCCGATTTCTCTTCAGGGATCACTCTCACAGGAGATAAACTCCCTTCTTCAACTGGGAGCCATAGAACCTGGTTCTCCCCTTTACCAAGGAAGAGGATTCTATTACAAATACTTCATGATTCAAAGAAAAAAACCATAAACCTACAGCAACTCAGTGTCTATATCCCAGCAACACGATTTAGAATGGTAACGTTGGCAGCAGCAATTTTATCATTAAGCAAAGGAGACTAGTTCACAATTCACAACGTGAAGGATACCTGTTTTCATGTACCTCACTTGCACACAGGAAAGTTCTCAGGTTTCCATAGGTTCCTATCATTAACAGTACAAGCTACTTCCCTTCAGTCTGGCTACAGCCCCAAGGGTGTTTACAGAAATGATGTCAGTGGTAGCCCACCTTTGCCTCAAGGGAATCTCAATATTTCTGCCCCTTGACAAATGGTTACTGACTGGGAGATCTCACTAAGAGGTCCATTCTGCAACAAGAGCCCCTATTCTAGCTGCATCAGTCCCTGGGCATCTCTGTAGACAAAGAGAAATCGTTGTTAGTCCTCACATAGACAGAAGAATTCATTGGAGCAACACTGAATTCCGTCAGAGACAGAGCTTTCCTGCTAGACAGTGACAACAATGGTCATGCAGCTTTCAGGCCAGTCCACAGACCTGGGTTCAAACTTGTCTTACTCTTAGGCCAATGGCAGCCTGTACTTATGTAACACAGTTTGCAAAGCTCCGACCTTGTGCCTTAGCTCAAAACTTAGCTCAAAACAATGTACATCCCAAGCAGAGACTGCATCGAAAAAGAGCCACCACTCAGAGAATACAGGACTCAGTAAACTGATGGGCAAACAGCCACCAGGTTTGCACAGGAATTGCTTTCACTTCACCACCACCAGAAAAAGTATTAATTCCGGATGCCTCCTCCCTAGGCTGGGACAGCCATCTGGACGAACAAGTGGCAGAAGACACTTGGACACCACAAGAGTTCAGAATGCATATAAATCTGCTAGAACCGCAAGCAGTCCGCAGGGCTTGCAAATGCTTCCTCCCATGCACAGCAGTGAGACATGCAGAAGTGCGATTGAACAAGTCAACAGTAATCTATATCAACAGACCAAGTGATGCAAAATCCACTCCATTATGCGCAATAGCTGTCAACCTATGGAATTGGTGCATCAGTCACTCTGTCAGCAGTGCACCTCCTGGAGCAATGCAACAAGCTTGTGGACAGCCTTAGCAGATTCCTATCAAGGGACCATGAATGGGAACCACACAATTTGATAATACAGCATATGTTCTACCTATGGGGGCATATGATATGTGAGCCATCTAATATGTGAGCCTGTTTTAATGTAATTTAGATGGAATGTGAGGATGTGACTTTCTGCTTCTCAGCTAATGGCTGTTGCTTGGCTGCTCTTTTAATCTGGCTGCAGACAAAGGCCTTAGGCTTTAGGCCTTACAGCAGGGGTGGGCAAACTTTTTGGCCCGAGGGCCACATTGGGGTTGCAAAACTGTATGAAGGGCCGGGTAGGGAAGGCTGTGCCTCCCCAAACAGCCTGGCCCCCACCCCCAATCCGCCCCCTCCCACTTCCCGCCCCCTGACTGCCCCCCTCAGAACTCCCAGCCCATCCAACCCCCCTGCTCCTTGTCCCATAACCGTCCCCTCCCGGGACCCCCTGCCCCAACCACCCCCTGCCCCTAACTGCCCCCCGGGACCCCACCTCCTATCCAACCCCCCTGCTCCCAGTCCCCTGACTGCCCTGACCCCTATCCATACCCCCGCCCCCTGACAGGCCCCCCGGGACTCCCATGCTTATTCAACCCCCCTGTTCCCCGTCCCCTGACCACCACCGCGCCCCCAGAACCACTGCCCCATCCACCTGCTCCCTGTCCCCTGACTGCCCCCTGGGACCTCCCGCCCCTTATCCAACCCCATGGCCTCGGCCCCATTACCATGGCGCTCAGAGCAGCATGTCTGGCAGCCGCGCCGCCCGGCCGGAGCTAGACACGCTGCCGCTCTGCTTAGCAGGAGCTCACAGCCCCGCCGCCCAGAGCGCTGCCCGTGTGGCGGCATGGCTGCGGGGGAGGGGGGACAGCAGGGGAGGGGCTGGGGGCTAGCCTACCTGGCAGGGAGCTCAAGGGCCAGGCAGGACGGTCCCACGGGCCGTAGTTTGCCCACCTCTGCCTTACAGTATGGCTGCAGACAAAGGCTTTATCTTTACAGGGCCCTCCTGGCTGACCCAGTCTTTCATAAGAAGGCTTTCCTATGACTATACCCTACATGTACAACCAAGGTGATCTCAAAATTCCATTTAAAGTAGACTGACTATCTACCTGTCTTCTCACCAAAACTCACATGACCAGCAAAGACAGGAGACTTCATACTCTGGAAGTGCGAAGAGTGTTAGTGTTCTGTCCAGGCAGAACAAAATCCTTTTGAAAGTCTCCCAAGCTAATTATATCCTTTACAGAACACATGAAGGGAGAAGCTATTTTGGCGCAGAAAATATCCAAACGTATCTCTGGCTGGATCCTGCTGTGTTACGAAGTGGCTGGCATCCCTCCTCCATAGGGTATCAGGACTCAGGCGGTGTCAGTGGTTTTCCTCAGCGAAGTTCCTCTAACTGAGATTTGTAAAGTTACAACTTGGAGTTCATTTCATAGCTTTGCAAAATATTACATTGTAGTGCAGACCTCAGCAGCTGATGCGGCAGTGAGCTCAGCAGTCTTCCATTCACTGACTTCTTTGAGGTCATCACACCCTCCTCCATAAGGAAGACTACTTGTCAGTCACCCACAGTGGAATACAGATAGGGGCCAGTGCTTGAAGAAAGAGAGGTTACTTACCTTTCTGTCACTTGAGTTCTTGGAGATGTGTTGGTCCTTATCTATATTCCACTACCCACCCTCCTTCTCCTCTGCTGCAGATCTGGCCAGTTGCAGTAGAGAGGAAACTGGAGAGGCAGTCCTTTCACACTGCCTTATTCTCTGGCTTGGTCTACACTTACCCCCCAATTCGAACTAAGGTACGCAACTTCAGCTACGTGAATAACGTAGCTGAAGTTCGAAGTACCTTAGTTCGAACTTACCTCGGTCCAGACGCGGCAGGCAGACTCCCCTGTCGACTCCGCGCTACTCCTCTCGTCTAGCTGGAGTACCGCAGTCGACGGCGAGCACTTCCGGGTTCGACTTATCTCGTCCAGACAAGACGCGATAAGTCGAACCCAGAAGTTCGATTTCCAGCCGCCGAACTAGCGGCTAGGTATAGATGTACCCTCTCAGTCTACAGCCTGAGGAGAGGAAATGCACAGGCGTGGTCTTCAGAAAGTCTTGCTTGTGTGGAACACGTGCGTGCCCATAGTAGAATATCGAAAGGGGCCACACAACATGAAGAATTCAGGTTACAGAAAGGTAAGTAACCTCTCCTTTAAGCTATAGAGAGTATTAAATGTAGCACAAACCAAACTGCATACTTTTTGCTTTCCCATCAGTGCTAGTAATAATGAAAAGGGACTATTGTGTATTTCCAGTAGTCTTAAATAGATGTTTATATGGCTGTCAGAGGAGCTTTAGTAACATCTCGAAGAATCACAGTTACTGTATGATAAATAACTTGTTTTCTGCTCCTGAGTAGGGGAATAAAATTGAATAACTCAATTATACATTTTGGGTTTATTCTCTTCCTGACATATGCATGTAACTTTTGTTAATGCTAATGGAAATTATCTGCCCATGTTGAGAGGAGACAACTTTGAAGCAGCAATGCCTATATTACAAGCAATCATATAGCTATGAAAAGACAATAGTAATGGACTAAATTCTGCACTTTCCTTCATCCAGTGCAAGCCCATTGACTTCATGTGGGTTTCACTGTATGTAGGTCAGCACAGACATTCCTGATACATCTAAAAGAAAATGGAATGACACAATTCTTCTCAAAGCCTGGATTTTAAACACTGCTTTTCCACATTAAATTATGAATTGCTCTTAAATTGTGACTCCCCCCAAATAGTGACTTTGTAAAACTGAACCTGTGGAGTTCCATATTAGTTGTTTGCTCTTCATAGCAAACTTTCTCAGTTCTCAAGTAGAGGTTTGTTAGTTTTTATTTCTCCTTCACTCCCAGCTCCATAAACTCACCCTGGGCTCTGAAAACTTGTGTGCACTATAAAAATTACTCACTGCTGACAAGATTTCAGCAATAGATGCAGCTGAACTATTGTTGAACGCTGTTTAGCCAAGAGCCGTTGGGTCAGCTGGATCCTATCTATGTCACAGACCCGCACATCTAATAGAGATTCTGGAGGCCAAATTATATCATAGAATCATAGAACCACAGGGTTAGAAGGGACTGCAAGGGTCATGTAGTCTAACCCCCTACCAAGATGCAGGATTTGTTGTATCTAAACCAGTGATACTCAGACTCAACCTCAGGAGCCGCAAGTGGTTCTTTAATGTGACTCCTGCGGCCCTTTGCAGCACCTGATATTAAAACACTGTGCAGTTTAAGTATTAACCAATCAGGAGGCTTTTACTATGTTATTAACCAATTTTAGAATTCCTGGTCGGTCATTTTGCTGTGAGAGTAATATGTATCTAAAAATGGTAAATGAAACAATGAATTCACACTACTATGGCTCTTTTGGGTAATGATCACTAATTTGGCTCCTGAACCACTGAAGTCTGAGTATCACTGGTCTAAACCATCCAAGACAGATGGCTATCCAACCTCTTTTTGAAAACCTCCAGTGAAGCAGCTTCCATGACTTCCTTAGGCAGTTCCTTCCGTTGTCCTATTGTTCTTACAGTTAGGAAGTTTTTCCTGAGATTTAATCTAAATCTGTGATGCTGTAATCTGAACCCTTTGCTCATATGGCTTGCATTCCATCCCTTTGATCACCTTTGTCGCTCACCTCTGGATCCTTTCCAGTTTCTCTACATCCTTTCTATACATTGGTGACCAAAATTGGACACGGTACTTCAGCTGAGGCCTAACCAGCCCCGAGTAGAGCGGTACTATCAGCTCCTGTAATTTGCATCCTATGCCTCTGTTAATACAACCCAAAATTACATTTGCTTTTTTTGCAACAGCATCGCATTGTTGACTGGTGTTGAGGTTGTGATCCACCAAAACTTCCAGATCCTTCTCAGCAGTGCTGCTGTCAAGCCAGTTATCCCCCATTCTGTATTTGTGCGTTTATCAAGGTCCCTTTGAATTTTAGCTCTATCTTCCAAAGTATTTGCAGCCTCCCCTAGCTTTGTGTCATCAGCAGATTTGATCAGTGTGCTCTTTATTCCGACTTCCAGGTCATTCATAAAATGTTAAACAATGCCAGACCCAAAATAGATCCCTGTGGAACCCCACTTGAGATCTCCTTCCAGTCTGACATAATTCCATTAATAGTTAATCTTTGTTTGCGGTTGGTTAACCAATTATTACTCCTGAGGGAATTCTACACCAAAAAAAGAAAAATTCTGCGCGCTATTTTAAAATTCTGCAAAATTCTGAAAATTTTATTTGTCAATAAATAAATGTGGAGGCTCCAGCATGGCAGTGGGGAGCACGGGCCACTGGCTGCATGGAGGTGGGAGATCACCCTGCAGCCTGCCCACCCCTGCCCCGGGACACAAACTTGGCAGTGAGGCTGCACCTGACTCTGATACAGTGCAATGGCTGGGCCTGCCCCAGAAACACTCCGGGGCCCTGCCCTTCCATGCCAGTGCACCAGGTGTCAGCAGGCAAGCTCAGCCTGGCAGGATCCAAGTGTGGGGGGATCCAGATGTGGGGTAAGAGGGTTCTGTGTAGGGCATTCTGGGTGCAGGCGGCTCAGTGGGGATTCCGAGGGGGAATCTGGCGGCACAGGGGCTCTTCTGGGAGTTCCAGGCGCAGGGGCAAGGGGACTCTGCAGGGGGTCCAGGTGAAGGGGGGGGGTCTGGGTGTGGGAGGATGGGACTTGGCATGGGGGGTCTGGGATGTTGGGGGCTCAGCGGGAGAGTCCAGGTGCTGGGGGAGTGGGGCTTGGTGGGGTGGCAGTTCAGGTGCAGCTGGTTGGGGCTCAGTGGGGTGGGGTCCAGATGCAGGGGGCTCTTTGGGATGGTCCAGTGCACGGGGACTTGGGCTCATCAGGATGAGGGTTTGAGTGTAGGAGCTCAACGGGTGGGGGGTCTGGGTGCAGGGGGGGTGAGGCTCGGTGGGGTGGGGGTTTGGGTGTAGGGGGTTTGGCTTGGCAGGAGGCATGGGGGGATCCAGATGCACGGGAGTTGGGTGGATGGGGA
>NW_020664490.1:1984566-2029555 GCF_002925995.2 Terrapene triunguis | reverse complement strand
TTAGAGGGGTGTGTGACTGCTCTTGTGACTTTCCTTTGTTTCCCTGATAGTCATTTTTCAGTGGGGAAGCAAAAAAATCTTCATGTGCTCAATGAATGAATGAATTCTGCATGTGCCCAGTGGTGCAGAATTCTCGCAGAGGCACTGCTGACTGTTAATGATCACCCATTCATCCTCCAGGTATTCACAAATTGAATGTTTTGTACATTGCTCTAGTAGCTTCCCAGGTGTTGAGTTCAGGCTGACAGGTCTGTAGTTCCCCGGCTCCTCCTTTTTCCCTCTTTTAAAGATGGACACTACATTATCCCTTCTCCAGTCTTCCAGGACCTCTTCTGTCATCCATGAGTTTGCAAATATTATTGCCAGAGGCTCCAACATTCCTTCAGCTAATATCTTCAGCCCTCTGGTGAATAGCATCAGGCCCCGTTGACTTGAATTCATTCAACTTAGTCAGAAGATCTCTGACATGTTCTTTACTTATACTTATCTGCATCCCTTCCCCGTTATTATCTGTAATAACTTAGCTAGTTGTCCGGTCGCGTGTTATTTTTGTGTGTGAAGACTGAAGTGAAGTAGGCATTGAGCAGCTCTGTCTTCCTATCATCTTCCGTTACCAGCTCACCTTCTTCACTGAGCAGCAGATCCATACCATCTCTGATCTTTCTTTTTTATCTGACATATTTGTAGACCCCCTTCTTGTTATCTCTAATATTTCTTGCCAGCTGTAACTCATTCTTTGCCTTGGCTTTCCTGATTTTGTCCCTACATGCTCGTGCTATTCCCATGTTCACTTCCTTGGTGACATGCCCCTCTTTCCATTTCCTGTATGTGTCCCTTTTGGTTTTCAAATAGCTAAAATGTTTCTTGTGCAGCCACATTGGCTTCCTGTGACTCTTATCTTCCCTCTGCATTGGAATAGCTTGATCTTGAGCCTCTAGTATTACATCTTTTAGGAACTGCCAGCCCCTGTCAACTCCTTTTCTTCCTAATTGGTCTTTCCATGGGACCTTGCCAACTATTTCCAAATTGGTTGAAATCTGCCTTTCTGAAGTCCAGTGTCCTGGTTTGTTATTCTCATGTCTTCCTTTCCTTAGGATCTTGAATTCTTACCAGATCATGATCACTTCCTCCCAAGTTCCCGAACAGCTTTGCATTTGCAACTAATTCACCCCTGTTGGTCAACATCAGATCCAAAATGGATGACCCCCTAGTTGTTTCCTCAACTTTCTTAATCAGAAAGTTATCCCCTACACATGCTAAGAACTTGCAGGACATATTATGTTTTGCTGTATTAGTCTTCCAACAGATATCAGGGAAGTTAAAATCACCATTAATACTAGCCCATGTGTGTTAGCTAATCTTGTTACCTGATGGAAGAATGCCTCATCCACTTCCTCTTCTTGATTTGGTTCTCTATAATAGACCCCCACCGTAACACCACTGTTATTGTTTTCCCTTTTTATCTTTACCCAGATACACTGAGTAGGTCTGCTGCTCACTTCCTCTTGGATCTCAGGGCTAGTGTATACATTCTTGACATATGGTGCAACACCCTCCTTTTCCCCCCATACCTATCCTTCCAGAACAAGCTATGTCTCTCAATGCTGGTGCTTCAATCATGGGAGTTGTCCCACCAAGTCTCCGCAATGCCAATTAAGTCATAATTTTCTTCAAAGATCATGACTTCCAGTTCATCCTGCTTGTTTCCCATACTCCTTGCATTGGTTTACAGGCATTGAAGATATTTGGCAGACTGTCCTGTTGCTTTTCTTCGTGCCTCTTTAATACAGTTGTGGTTTCTAGTCCCTTCTCCAAAATTTAGCCCCTTTCCTTCACTAACACCTCTGCAGCCCATTGTTTAAGATTATAGAATCATAGAAATGTGGGGCTGGAAAAGACCACAAGAAGTCATCTATTCCAGCCCCCTGCTGTGAGGCAGGACCCAGTATGCCCCTAGACTAACTCTGACAGGTGTTTGTCTAACCTGTTCTTAGGGGATTCTACAACCTCCCTTGGAAGCCTAGCCCAGTACTTAACTATTCTTGTAGTTAGAAAGTTTTTCCTAATATCTAATTTAAATCTCTCTTGCTGCAGATTAAGTTGATTACTACATGTTCTACATTCAGTGGACATGTAGAACAATTGATCACCATCTTCTCTGTAACATCCTTTAACATATTTGAAGACTGTTATTAGGTGTTCCCTTCCTCCCCCCAGTCTTCTTTCTCAAGATTAAACATGCCCAGTTTTTTTTTAAACTATCCTCATAGGTTGGTTTTCTAAACCTTGTATCATTTTTGTTGCTGTCCTCTGGACTGTCTCCAATTTGTCCACATCTTTCCTAAAGTGTGGCACCCAGAACTGGGCACAGTGCTGCAGCTGAGACCTCACCGGTGCCAAGCAGAGTGGGATGGTTACCTCCTGTCTGACATATGATACTCCTGATAGTACACCCCAGGGTATTAGCCTTTTCCACAACTGCATCACATTGTTGGCTCATATTCAGTTTGTGATCCACTGTAACCTGCAATCTCTTTCTGCAGCACTACTGCCTAGCCAGTTATTCCCCATTTTATATTTATGCATTTGTATTTTTCCTTCCTAAGTGTTGTACTTTGCAGTTGTCTTTTATTGAATTTCATCTTGTTAATTTCAGACCACTTCTCCAGTTTATCAGTTTATGCTCTTAGTGGCATCTGTGCAGGCTGAAAACAGTGGGGTTGAATATGTGTAAATGAGGGTGTAATTTGGTCTGTAGGGCCTCTGTTACTAGTGATCGTGTCTGACCTGGAAATAACTCACCTTAATTGTCAGAGCCCCGGTGAGTGTGGCAGATGTGGGGGACACTAATGGTTAGTTTGACTTATGACTGGAAAGAAATTGTTATAGAAATTGGTGAAATTCAATTAATAAGGAACTATACAATGCCAGTATTGCAAAATTAATTTTGGGGGTAGAAACTTTGAGCTTGTTGCCTAACCACTTTTGACTTTATGCATAAAAAATGAATAAAAGTCCAGATAATTGAAAAGATGCTTTTAACGAAAGAAAGCAATACCAGGTTCTAAGGGAGAGCAATCAGTTTTCGTTAATCTCTCTTTTTAGAGCACAGCAAAATAAAACAATTTTAATTTGGGAAAAGAGATGGGTTTTTGGTGAACAGTGTTTCCTCCTATTATGTACTTTATTCAACATTTAGAGGAATTCCTTCGTTGTATCCATATATAATATGCATCGGAGCTAGCATGCACAAATTGTTGTAATTACCCATGATAGGAGAGTACATGTTTTGGTTTATATAACTTTGGATAGCAAGCCTTTTGATTATTTTCTGGGCTGCTAAATAATCTGGCAATACACCTGATTTGTTCCAACATGTTAAAAATGCAGTATTTCAGAAAGGTCACTTCTATTAGTGACCTAAAGCTTCCCTTAGGTAACAGGCTTAATTATGCTTCATACCTTTGTCCACAATGCAGTTTGGTTCATAGCGTGAGAAGTTTTCTTCATATTTAGTAGGTCATATCAAAGAGAAACACTTTGTTTCCTATTTGATGTTTTTGCTAATAAAGGCATTGAGGCTTTAATGTATAATAGATGGATCCTTTTTCTACTAAGTAGCGTAGCTACTTGAGCAGACACTGATGCAGCTCTGATTATAACTAGTTAGTTTTCTGATGACTGATGAAGCCATTTGTCTACTTTTTGGATTTGGTATAACCTCTACAGAGTCAGTTGCTACTTTTGCCAAGTTGGAAACCCCAGTTGTTTACAAAAAATTCAAATCCCTGGATTAGCTTTCAAATGGGCTTTCTTAAAATATACTATACAATCAAACATAAGAATGTGAGTATGGTGAGAGGAAAATTAAATAAGCATGCAATGAACTTTATAGAAGTTTGTATAAATAATTAATAGCTAAAAGCAATTTGGAAAGGACTGATTCCATATTGAGTTAAACATTCAGTTCAAACCTATAACAATGGTTAGAACTTTCAAAAGCTCGTGAAGTCACTCTAGGAGGTTTGTTTGGCTTTTTTCCCCCCGTTAACGTGTTTCAGATCACCTTTATGACAGGGAAAATATTGATAGCAAAGTATCATGAAATATTTATATTCCAGCAACAATATGACACTATTCACTGAACAACTGTGTCTGTGGCCGCAGAATGTTTACAGAAATTGTAAGACAGTGAAGCACTTTTAAGGAATTTCTTTTTACAAGTGTTACCTCAATGAAACTCAAACAAATGTTTTAAGCAATATTTATGTGTAATGGAGCTGCTTTTTAAAGAACTATGAAGAAGAAATTTGTATATGTCCCTTACTGGTAATACTTTTAATTAACTTTTATAAATCATAGACTCATAGACTTTAAGGTCAGAAGGGACCATTATGGTCATCTAGTCTGACCTCCCGCATGATGCAGGCCACGTAAGCTGACCCACCCACTTTCCCTTAACTCAGCTGTTGAAGTCTCCAGATCGTGATTTAAAGACTTCAAGTCGCAGAGAATCCTCCAGCTTGCGACCCCTGCCCCATGCTGCGGAGGAAGGCGAAAAACCTCCAGGGCCTCTGCCAATCTACCCTGGAGGAAAATTCCTTCCCGACCCCAAATATGGCGATCAGTAGAACCCCGAGCATATAGGCAAGATTCTCCAGCCGGATCCTCATTTTACCAGCAATGGCACGTTATTGCCTAAATGACTAAAATCACGTTATCCCCTCAAACCATTCCCTCCATAAACTTATCTAGCCTAATCTTGAAGCCAGACAGGTCTTTCGCCCCCACCTTTTCCCTCGGAAGGCTGTTCCAAAATTTCACCCCTCTGATGGTTAGAAACCTTCGTCTAATTTCAAGCCTAAACTTCCCCACGGCCAGTTTATATCCATTTGTTCTCGTGTCCACATTAGTACTGAGCTGAAATAATTCCTCTCCCTCCCTGGTATTTATCCCTCTGATATATTTAAAGAGAGCAATCATATCTCCCCTCAGCCTTCTTTTCGTTAGGCTAAACAAACCGAGCTCCTCGAGTCTCCTTTCATATGAAAGGTTTTCCATTCCTCGGATCATCCTAGTGGCCCTTCTCTGTACCCGTTCCAGTTTGAGTTCATCCTTTTTAAACATGGGAGACCAGAACTGCACATAGTACTCCAAATGAGGTCTCACCAGTGCCTTGTATAACGGAAGCAGCACCTCCTTGTCCCTACTAGAAATACCTCGCCTAATGCATCCCAAGATCGCATTAGCTTTTTTCACAGCTACGTCACATTGCCAACTCGTAGTCATCCTGTGGTCAATCAGGACTCCGAGGTCCTTCTCCTCCTCCGTTACTTCCAACCGATGCGTCCCCAGCTTATAACTAAAATTCTTGTTAGTTATCCCTAAATGCATCACCTTACACTTCTCACTATTAAATTTCATCCTATTACTATTACTCCAATTTACAAGGTCATCCAAGTCTCCCTGCAGGATATCCCGATCCTTCTCCGAATTGGCAATACCTCCCAACTTTGTGTCATCCGCAAACTTTATCAGCCCACTCCTACATTCGGTTCCGAGGTCAGTAATAAATAGATTAAATAAAATCGGACCCAAAACCGAACCTTGAGGAACCCCACTGGTGACCTCCCTCCAACCTGACAGTTCACCCTTCAGTACTACCCGCTGCAGTCTCCCCTTTAACCAGTTCTTTATCCATCTCTGGATTTTCATATTGATCCCCATCTTTTCCAATTTAACCAGTAATTCCTCATGCGGTACAGTATCAAACGCTTTACTAAAATCGAGGTATATTAGATCCACCGCATTTCCTTTATCTAGAAAGTCTGTTACTTTCTCAAAGAAGGAGATCAGGTTGGTTTGGCACGATCTGCCTTTCGTAAACCCATGTTGTAATTTGTCCCAATTGCCATTCACCTCAAGGTCCTTAACTACTTTCTCCTTCAAAATTTTTTCCAAGACCTTGCATACTACAGATGTTAAACTAACAGGCCTGTAGTTACCCGGGTCACTTTTTTTCCCTTTCTTGAAAATAGGAACCACATTAACTATTTTCCAGTCCAACGGTACCACCCCCGAGTTTACAGATTCATTAAAAATTATCGCTAAGGGGCTTGCAATTTCTCGTGCCAGTTCTTTCAATATTCTAGGATGAAGATCATCCGGTCCGCCCGATTTAGTCCCGTTTAGCTGTTCAAGTTTGGCTTCCACCTCTGATACGGTAATGTCAACCCCCCCTCCTTTATTCCCCTCTGTCCTGCTGCCTCTATTCCTAAGCCCTTCATTAGCCTTATTAAAGACCGATGCAAAATATTCATTTAGATATTGTGCCATGCCTAGATTATCCTTAATCTCCACTCCATCTACATTCTTCAGCGGTCCCACTTCCTCTTTCTTTGTTTTCTTCCTATTTATATGGCTATAAAACCTCTTACTATTGGTTTTAATTCCCCTCGCAAGGTCCAACTCTACACGGCTTTTGGCCTTTCTCACTGCATCTCTACATGCTCTGACCTCAATAAGGTAGGTTTCCTTGCTGATCCCTCCCCTCTTCCATTCTTTGTACGCTTTCTGTTTTTTCTTAATCGCCCCTTTTAGACGCTCGCTCATCCAGCTAGGTCTAAATCTCCTGCCTACTAACCGTTTTCCCTTTCTCGGGATACAGGCCTCGGACAGCTCGTGCAACTTCAATTTGAAATAATCCCAGGCGCCATCTGCCTTTAGATCGCTAAGTATGTTAGCCCAATCCACTTCCCTAAGTAGTTGCCTTAATTTATTAAAGTTGGCCTTTTTGAAATCATAAACCTTAGTCACAGTTTTAATTCTGTTAATCCTTCCATTTAGTTTAAACTGAATTAGCTCATGGTCACTCGAGCCAAGGTTGTCCCCTACAACCATTTCCTCAAGGAGGTCCTCACTACTCACCAGCACCAAATCTAAAATGGCATCCCCCCTCGTCGGTTCAGTTACTACTTGATGAAGGAATTCATCTGCTAGCACGTCTAGGAACATCTGAGCCCTATTATTGTTACTAGCATTTGTTCCCCAATCTATATCTGGGAAGTTAAAGTCCCCCATGATTACACAGTTCTTATTAGTTTTTACTTCCCTAAAAACATTAAATAGTTCTCTGTCCGCATCCAGGCTAGATCCCGGCGGTCTATAGCACACCCCAAGCACTATCCCAGGGGAGGCTCTAGTAGTTCTTTTACCCAGTGTAATTATTGCCCAGACAGACTCCGTCTTATCCATTCCATCAGTTATTATTTCTTTACAGTTTACCTCATTATTGACATACAATGCCACTCCCCCACCTTTACCTTTGTTCCGGTCATTCCTAAACAGCACATACCCTTCCATACCTGTACTCCAGTCATGACTACCGTTCCACCATGTTTCGGTTATACCTATGATATCCGGTTTCATTTCTTGGACCAGGAGCTCCAATTCCTCCATTTTGTTACCTAGGCTTCTTGCTTTGGTGTATAAACATCTTACTGTATGCTGTTTATCCTTTCTCCCATTAGTTATGCAATTTGGTATGGACCCCGTACTGTCCATCCGCCCCCTCCTTCTTATGTCCAATCCCTTACCCCTACCTATATCTGTGCTTATCTCTTCACCCTCCTTTTCAGTGTTGGAATCTGGCGTGGAGATTAACTGGACATCTCCCAACCGTCTCCCCCAAATTCCTAGTTTAAAGCCCTTTTGATGAGATGAGGCAGCCTCCCTCCCAGAAGTCTATTTCCTTCCCTACTCAGGTGAAGTCCATCCTGTGAGAACAGCTGTCTGTCCCCGAAAGCCTCCCAGTGGCCATACATCCCAAAGCCCTCCTTATAGCACCACTCCCTTAGCCAGCTATTTATCCTCACAATTCTGTCAGCCCTTTGCTGTCCTTCTCTAGGAACATGCAGAATCCCACTGAAGATAATCTGAGCCTCGACTTCCTTAAGTGTCTTCCCCAGTCTGGCATAATCTCCCTTGATTCTCTCTAGCGAGAACCTAGCTGTGTCATTCGTTCCTACGTGAAGGATGATCAAGGGGTTCTTACCCGCTCCTTTTAGGATCCTTTTCAACCGCAGGTCCACATCCCATATCTTAGCGCCTGGCAGACAGCACACCCTTCTGTTCTCTGGGTCCGCCCTGGTCACAGGCCTGTCTAACCTCCTCAGTAAGGAGTCCCCAATCACATAAACCTGCCTTTGCCTGGTGACAGTGCGATCTACTAATCTATCCCCTGTTCCCTGTAGTCGTAACTCCTGTCTGTTTCTATTTTCCCTTATAGTCCCCCTAGTGCCATCCTGTATCCTCCTGGGGCTCAGTATTGATGCTGTCTCCATCAACTCCTCCCCTCTCTCTATTGGACTAGCTGCTCTTCTCTTCTTCCTCTGCCTCCCACCATCAGTTACCACCTGCTGCCTCCCCTCCTCGTTATCCAAACACCCAAACCTGTTCCTGAGTTCTATTTCCCTCTCACTAGCCCTCCTTTTCCTTGGCCTGCTTCTCACGGTCACATGCTTCCATTGCTCTTGTTCTCCCCCTGACATTTCCCCCCTCACAGACCATAGCCCCCGCTTCCACCTGCACCCCTGAGCCTTCCCCTTCTGCCACACCCTGCTTCTGCTCCGTTAGCTGCTCGAATCCCCTTCTAAACTCTACCAGGGTATCTACCTGCATCTCCAACCCTCGGATCTTTTCTTCTAGCAGGTCTATTAGGCTGCATTTCATACAGACATACCTTTGTTCAGGTGCCCCCGCTAGAACCATGTACATACCGCAACTGCCACATGCAATCATCTGCATTGTGTCCCCTGCTGCTTGGCTCATGGCTGCTATGGTCTCTGCCCGCCGCTTCTGGGGAAACAAAGCACACCGGACACCACGCCCTTCCACCTCCCCCTGTAAACTCCCACTTAAACTCCCCTGTTAGCAGCCCTGTTTGCCGGCTCCTGGGTGCCGCTGCTCGCTGCTTGTCACTTGGGGGGAAGAAGGGGAGGAAGGGATTAAACTCTATTATTTAGTCAGTGTGTAAAGTGAAGTTCTCTCACATGCCAAACTCCCATTATTTTCAGGACAGAAGGACTTGTCCTACATATACTTAATAGCTCAATTATATCTATTATTTATATTTCAATAGGGGGTAGATATGATATCTAAGATATTCCAACTGATAACAAGGTCCTATTATTCGAGGTGCCATATAAACATATAGTAAGAGACAGTGCTTTCCCTGAAAAAGCTTTGCTTTAAATAGAAAAGACTGTCAACGTATCGGAAAAAGGAAAGGGGACTAATCCTCAGTGAAACTTGTCTTCACTGCAACAGTTAGCTAGAGTTAGCATGCTCAAATGAGAGCAAGCACACTTCAAAACAACACTCAAGTTAAGCATGGGGCTGGGTATACCCTGCATACCATTGGTGGCAATGTAGAGTGTGAAAAGCAGGCTGCCTCTGTACTCTGGTGTGTAGCTACATGTGTCAGTGAGAGGCTCTGGCAGGGGGAAGCAGCAGGAAAAGACTTGCAGCAGGGCACTGCCAGAGTCTTTCCCTGCTGCTGGTACACTGCTAAAAATAGGGGAGGCACTGAGTGGGCGTGTAGAGAGTCATGTAGGATATATACCCTAAGGTTCTGGTGTGTCTTTATTCTATTTGCCTAAGCAGTGCCTCACTGTCTACACTGATGTTTATACCTGTGCTGGCACAGCATTCAGTGTATGTACTCTACATGCTGCTGTAAGGAGTATGCAGTGTAGCTATACCCTGGATTAGCTGCTGTTGTAACTGCAGTGGGGGATGCAACAACTGCATTACTAGCTCAAGGATCAGTATTGCTCAAGCTTCAACTCACCCACCTACCCACCCCCGACAGGCTAGTTAGATGGAGTTTAAAGCACCACTTAACTCGAGCTAGAGAATTTTGTGTGTGGATGGGAGTTGTTAGGGGTAACCCTCAAGTTATAACTCAAGCTAACTGCTATGAAGATACATCTTTTGGATATGTCCACACTTTGAGCTAGGGGTGTGAGTCCCAGCTCCAGGAGACATAATCTCTGCCAGTTTTGATCAAACTAGTATGCTAAAATTAGAGTCTAGTCATAGCGATGAGAGTAGCAGAAGGGGCTACACTCAGTTTTCAGAGCACTGGCTTGATCAGAAATTACACCTCCAGCTCAATGTAATAGACATACTCTGTGGTTTGCCTAAGGTCACATTGTAATAGGGTGACCAGATGTCCCGATTTTATCGGGACTGTCCCGATATTTACTTGTTTGTCCCGCGTCCCGACCAATGTTCGGTCGGGACGCGAATTGTCCTGATATTTTGCACTCTGGCACACAGGCAGAGGGGGCTCCCGCCCTCCGTGCTCCCTCCCTCCCCCATTGGATCCCTCCCCAAATTCCTGCCTTTGCCCCGCCCCCTCACTACCCCATTGGATCCCTCCCCAAATCCCCACCCTGGCCCCGCCTCTTCCCCAAGCATGCCGCATTCCTCCTCCTCACCCCTCCCTCTCAGGCTTGCGCCAATCAGCTGTATGGCGGCGCAAGCGCTGGAGGAGGGGGGAAGAAGCAGGATGCGGCAGCCAGCTCAGGGGAGGTGGAAGCGGAGAGGAGGTGAGCTGGGGGGGGGGGGGGGGGCTGCCGGGGGATGGTCAAGCTTCCACCATTTTTTCCTATGCTCCGGCTTTTCTTTCTTCTTTTTTTTTTTTTTTCCCTTCCGCCGGCGGGGGGGGTTTTTTTGTCCTCTGCCAGACCCCCCCCACCGCACCCCGCGTCTCTCATCTGGTCACCCTACGCTGTAAGCTGTGGCAGAGTCCGGAATTGAATCCTGATCTCCTAAATTCCAGTCTGGTGTGCTCAGATATTCAGGCACAAGAACAGAATGGTACTAAAATAACATTAGTTTACAATATTAAATGTCTCATTTTGTAGGTACAGAGGTTTTACCTGATTAAGCTGATATATTGGTAAAGATGTGTTTATAACATCATATAGATTTTTACTAGTAATTTTAACTTCTTACAATAATTTAGTTAAAAAAGGGAAACTTATAGTCATCACAAGTATTATTTGTATATGTTACCTTAAAGCATTGACTCATTATTTAATTTAAGCCCAGTGTGTTACTAACAGAAGGTACTGAAAGATGGACTAAGACCTGCTCCTGTGCCCATCTGAAGTCCTGCTGACCTTAGTGGGGCTTTTGTTGGGAAAAGATCTGCCGATATTGACCTGATTGTAGGCCTGAGACATTAGTATTACTCATTTATGGCTGGTAACATGCTCTTTTTGTGTGTATTGCATGTGTGTATATATCCAAAGCTATTTATCACGATAGAAGGGATGAATTTGGAAATTCTCAGGTTTGTGTATTATGTCAATATTTTACTTTAGAAAGCTATCATTTTATTGTAAAATGTGTAATACTACTAATATAGAGAGACACAAGGTGGGTGAGGTCGTTTCTTTTGTTGGATCAACTTCTGTTGGTGAGAGGGACAAGCTTTCAAGCCAGACAGCGCTCTTCTTCAGGTCTGGGAAAGGAACTTGAAAGCTTATCTCTCTCACCAACAGAAATTGGTCCAATAAATGATATTATCTCACTCACCTTGTGTGTCTCATAGCCTGGGACCGAAACAGCTACAACTACACTGCATAATACTACTAGTATAGCCTGTCTTAATTTACTTCTTGTCCAATTTAAATATCCTAAATTGTCAGAATTTCCAGTCAGAATCTTAATATGAACATCTACCGGTAATAAAGTTTTTGAAGCAATGCTGAACCATAAACGTAACCTTTTGAAGTATATATTCTTCTATATCTCTCAAATGGCAATTTTCATCACGTCGTCTTGGAAGTGGATATATAGTGGTATATAGCTTTTGTACATTTGAGTTGTGATGATCAAGTCATTCAGTAGGTTAAATTAAAAATGTTTATATTTTTGTTAATAATTCAAATAATTCAACAACCATATGGTACATATCTAGAAACACTTAAGTGGTTAATTGCACGTTAAATTCCTTTCCTCTTCCCCAATATAAACAACTGCAAAAATATTTACATTCCCTGTCTTGCTAGATTTATTTATGACTTTATAAGAAAAACACAGAAGTGTTATAAATTGAAACTTTAATCTCTTGTTTGACTCACTTTCTAAAATGTCAATGGTATCTTAGTTGGTTTATCTTACACACTATCCCACTCCTAACCTCAGAAAGGCACTTTACTGTAAAATTTTGAACTATTGTGACATTAGCCAAGCTAGTGGGAAATAAGAAGTTGTTTCTTATAATTAAGTTCAAGTTATTCCACCCAAAATTAGAAGCTGCAACTAGAGAAAAAAGGTGTTTTGTTTTTTTTAATTCTTTAAGAATCTTTTTCACCTTTTTGTAACTCCAGTGTTATGCTGATGTAATTCTGTTGAAATTGGAAGAGTTTACACCAACATTAAACTGCAGTAACACAATAGTGAATCAGACCCAGCATATAGAAAAAACAACCTCATCCCAAAACAAACATATAAATGATAAAACCACCCACTGAAATTCTGTGTATTTAAAATGAGAGAATGTATGGCTCAATGCCCTTCCAAAGTGTGTTCTTTGTTTAAAATAAAATAGTGCATGAGTACCTTGGTTTTCTTCTAGAGCAAACCATACCTCTCAACTTTCAAAACTGAGAGACAAGCTATGAAAATGTGTGACAAATTACCAAATTGTGGAACACCTGCATTTTGGGCCATAATTTTCAGATCATCATGTTTTTTTAACCTGGTTTAGGGATATTTTGTCATTGTGTGAATTAAACTGGTATTTTAAATAGAAAAGTTAAAAAACAAATTCCATCATTTGCAACCATAAGGACTCACCAACACTTATGGCTTGCTAGCAGATCTTGAACCATGGAGTTTCAGATCCCCAGTGCAGACTTCTACCATTTGAGCTACACTTTGTGGGCCAGCCACTAGAAAGGCACCTAACATACACTTTGCCATTAAGTTTCAGAACTAATTGTCAAACAGCACTAGAATGTTGGAAATTCTTTTCCTGGCTCTGGCATGGGTGTATGTATATTGGTTAGAGTCTGCGTAGCCAAGCACACAGATTTAGCTTGTTAATTTTTGGAGGCAGAGTTGATGAGACTTGGATTTGTCATACTAGAGGCCTGGGCACTATTTCCCAGGTCTGCCCTGTGCAAACTCTCAGTTAACTTCTTTTTAAAGTGGGTAAGAACAATACTTCACTGCCCTCTTGGTTAAGATATGAAGGCAATAATAAGAGCTCTGAAGTACACAGAAATGTAGACAGCAGTCAGTAAAGGTGAGACCAGAACTCCTGGTTCCCAGCTCAGTGCACCTTCCTCTAGACCAGTGGTCTCCAAACTTTTTTGATCGCGCGCCCCTATCAGTAAAAAATTTGAGCACACACCCCCAATATATGTATATTTATTTATGTATAAATTATATACATGTACTACTGTACTAATATATTATGTACATTATAAAACATACACAAAATATAAATTAAAAAAGGATGAGTTAAAGATGAAATAAACAATATTTTTAAAATATTTTTTTATTTGATTTATTAATGGTACAAAAAACCTTTTTGCTCTCACAAAAAAATTTAATAAAATTTTTTATTAAGAGCAATGTGATTGAATATGCTTCATTATTTCTGAAAATCTTGGTTTAACACTTCGTGATACAGCGATTCGAAGGTCTGAATTAGGGTTAGGGTGCGGGAAGGCGCTATGGGTGGGGTGCGGGGTCTGGGAGGGAGTTAGGGTGCAGGAGGGCGCTCAGGGTGGGGGTGCGGGAGGAAGCTCAGGGCTGGGGCAGGCAGGAGGTGCAGAGGACTTACCTGGGGCAGCTCCTGTTTGGTGCAGGGGGTGTGCAGGTGGCTCTGCGCAGCACAGCTCCTCTCCCATGGTCACGATTCTGGGAGCTGCCTCCTTTTCCCCCCTCCCCCCGGCAGGCAGGGCCACCCGGAACGCAGGGGCTGCAGGGCCCTGGGCTAAGGGGGCACCGGGGCCCTAGCCTGCAGCTCTAAAGCCCCTTTCGGAATGCGGCCCTGCGAGCACAGGCCGGAGGACTCAGGAGGAGCAGGGGCAGCCGCACAGCCCGCGGCCGGAGAGAAGCGGCGCTTTCCCCTTCAAAGCCAGCTTTGAAGGGGAAAGCACCGCTTCTCTCCAGCCGCGGGCTGCGCAGCTGCCCCTGCTTCTCCACGTGCCAAAGGACTCAGGGCCACATTCCGAAAAGGGCTTGAGAGCTGCAGGCCAGGGCCCTCTTGGCCCAGGGCCCTGCAGCCCCTACAGCCCCTGCATTCTGGGTGGTCCTGCCTGTGGGTGGGGGCAGCTTCCCCGCTCGCTTGCTCCCTCCCTCATCTGGCCGCCCTTTTTTTCTCCGGCAGCGCTCCTCCTGCCCAAAGGAAGAAGGGCTGCTAAGAGCCTGGCTTATAGAATGGCTTTTATAATTAGCCAGGAGCTCGTCGATGACTTTCAGCAGTTTTTCCACCTCATGCTGACGCCCAACTTCATGGGCCGTAGGAGCAGCAGCACCAAGCTGGCGCCAGATCTATGGCGTCTCCACCCAATGGTCCCTGCAGGAAAGAGGAGCTGGCTGTTCATCTGCTTGCATCTACTGCCAGGGATAAAAATTTAATTGGGAAGGGAGGGCCCCACCAAATATTACCTCCACCAAATATTTTTGCTTATGGAAACTATTTAGCAACTCTCCTGCTAAGATTTAATACAGTAGAAATTTTAAATTCAAAATAGTAAATGAAGGGGGAAAAGTATTTACGTAGTTAATGTTGGATCTTGTAATATTTACCCTGTGATTTGTCTTCAGACTCGAAACTGAATGGAGACATTTCATCTGCTCTGAAATAGTTGAAGATTTATGGAGACTAAATAACAGCACAAACTTTCAAAGAGCATTTTGAAAGGCTCAGGCACTTCTCGAGGACAAATCAAACAGTGTTTGGTTGGATTAGCACAATCACTATGAGTTCTTTTCTTCTAAAAGGAAATTGTAGTCTAAACAGTTACGATATTTTACAGCACTAATGCCGTTAAATGAAAACATTGCTAAATCTGAGAATTCAGTCTAGTCTTGATAGGTATAGGCTGGAAACATCTTTAACCATACATAACTGAAGTGTCAGCTAAACTTTAAAGGATATCACTTATTAATAGGTTGTAGGAAATTGTAGTAATATCTTTAAAGTGTTGTTCCATATACTAAGAATGCAGCAAATGTGTATCTTCATTTAAACTCCTAATAAGACTTACAATTTATTTTAGTTAAAGTAAAGCAGGGTTTTTTATTAGAAAGGATGAAAAGCCATTTCATATAGGATTTTGGAAATTCTTCAGACAAGATAATCAGGGAGGATTGATGGTATGTTGATAGAAAGCAGGCATCTTTAACTAATAATTTCAGTGGATCAGTCACGCACCTTTATTTCTGTCAGCTATACTGTACAAAAAACAGGCAGTAACATGACCTGCAGATGGCATATTATCATAACCCCTGGGCTATGCTATAGAATACACTGTTATTTAATAAACTCCTGGAATGTCTTCATGGAACTTTTTCATAATTATTACATATATTCCTGTAGTAGATGATGTACTCAGAATCTTCATTAACTTTCTTGCAGCTTAACAGAAACATAACCTGTAATAAAAAGTGCGTCCTAATTGTGTATGTCTAGCCTGCAGGTTTTCCAACGGGGAAATTCATGTGTCAGATTTTTTTTATTGATATGGAGAAATGATTCAGCCCTGGAAATTGGAAATAAAGAGGATTAACTGAGCATTAACTGAGATCTACTGAGAGCTGGAGTAGGGGAATTGGTAATTGCTGCAAGGAGGACAGTAATTAGAATCTATTTTGTGTGGGGAGGTTACAGGAGGTTGGGGGAAGAGAATGGTGACATACTAGAACTACTTGTGTTCTGCAGTGAGACAATCTGGCCTCAGACTTTTTGCCTGGTTACTAAACACATTTTAAAGTCCAGCCTACACTGAAACCTAGCTGGGGGACAGCTATGTTATAATCAGGTTTCTTGACGTGGTATTTGCAGAATGAACAAAACTTTGGTTACATTATTTCATTAGGTGGTTTAGGTTAGACTTATCCAATAGTAATTGCCAGGATTATTTCCTTTTCTTAAAATCAGTGTGGCACTTGCCACACTAGGGATATAACCCCATTTTTCACTACCAACCCAGTTGTCCATAGCTTTATGTAAAAAAATCCTTTGGTACATTGAGTTTATAGCTAATTCCTTTAATACCCTGGAATGTATGTCATATCCACTGGCAGTTTTTAAAATATATTCAATTTTTGCTAATATTCCATTATCTGTTCTTGTCTCTTTAAGTTATATTATATGCCCTCATCATTGTAGTATCTGAGCACTTTCCAAGGTGTATTAAGTGATGTGACTGGCTAGCATCTGTTATATGTAGTTCTTTCCTTATCTCTTCCTCTCCCAAAGATGAAGTTGTGTGGGGATTTTTTTTTTACTAATTATATTAGCAAAGGCAAGGCCAAACAAGTGTATCTTGTGCTTGGAATGAAAAGTGATGCGATTTATGTTGGTTCTTACATTGGGAGTTGGTTTCATAGTGTTGGACCAAGAAAGCTCTTTGTCCTGCACATTTGTGGTACAGTTTCATTTTGCCTGTGGAGTGGAGCTGTTGACAGTGGTCCTCATCCTGGAGCTATAGGTGATCTTTTAGTTACAATGGGCCCTGGCCATTGAGTGCCTTTGAGATAATGAAGACATTTGGATGGTATTCTGTGGGAAGTCACTGTAGGAAATGGAGGGACAGTTCTATGTGTTCACAGTAGCCCGTGTTGCCGAAGAGACATGTTGCTGTGTTCTGTACTAGGTGGCGTTTATGAAGGCTATTGAAATTAATCCTTTCTGAGGAGCATAACACAGGATTAAGTATTTTCCTCTCATGCCAAACTCCTGAAAAGGGTTTTCTTTTATAACAGAAAAAGCAGATGTATTCTTTCAGTTTTTCATAAGCAGATATATTTGGAAATTATTAAGATTTTAGGCATGTGAAGAGTGATTCAACAGTAAAGCTTTTTCCATTCTTGTGAGAGCTGTAACCTTTCAAGCTGAAACTTCAGATCCTCAATCTGAAGACTTAATATAGAATAAAATAAAGACTGACATGTTTTCCTGCTTCAGGCTTCTAAAAATACTGGCCTTCTGATCTGTTTTTAAAATGTGTTTTCAGTTTAGTGATTATGGTTAAAATTAAGGGACGAGTTAGAAAAATTGTAGATGTTATGTATAAATGTTGCAACCGCAGTACTTTTCATTGCAAGCTGAAAAATCTGAATTCAAGCTGAACTTAATTTCAGACCCTGGACTGTAGGAGGTAAGAATAGTTGGAATGGGATAAAAAAAATCACTTCATTTTTAAGAGCTTGCACAAGATCGCTTGTAGTGTGATTTTTATATATTTCGCTCTATCAAAAAATTAAAAATTGATAATATTTCAATGATATTTAGTGACTGTGGCTTTATGCCTTGCAAAACAATTTGAGTAGAAACCCCCTCATTAAATGGTAAAGTCAAAGCAAGAAGAAAGTTTTTGACTCGTGCTGATATTGTAGGAACCGGGAGCCCATTTTCCAAACAGTGCGCTGGGAGTTGCATGGCTAAATTCCAGCTCACTGCTTTTGAAAATGTACCCCTCAGGGTTTTATTTCTGGCTGTTTAATGCTGAACAGACAACATGCTGCTAACTCCTGTTTTTCCTTATCCCCTCACATGGATCTGGATCATGGAATTGGCCACAATTCTTTGTCTTGATTTGAGGCAGTAGGACTGATGATAAGCCACAGTTTTATCCACCAGAAGGCCAGCATTTCGTTTGACCCCACTCCTGTCTCTGTTCTGTGTTAGGTAGGTCAGAAATGCACCAGCACTAGATGGAGCACAACAAAGCAACTCTGTATATTTCAGCTGTCACCACTTTGATCAGGATGCCTCTTCCCGCTCTTATATTTTACTTCTGGTGCCTTTCGCTCTTCTGCTTAGCCTGCCTCAGCACTTCATGGCAGCGGTGTCAGGAGCAGGGAGCAGACACCTATGCACCATGGATTCTGATTCTGCAAAGCTACCTCATTTCCCCCTCATTCAAAACTTTCCTTATAACTTCTTTGGCTTGATACCTACCAAAAAAATTGACAATGGTAGGCCCCTGGTTTGCTGAGAACACTGCCTATCATGCTGTCCAAAATTGTCTCATTGTTTCCTTTGTGACAAAGTTCCTCCTCTGCCTTGGTGGGTCCTGCGCTTTCTGGCGGATTTGCTTGCCTCAGAGGTTCACGGCAGCCTTCAGTTTGGCTGCTTTTGCTAGAGGCTCAAACCTGCCGTTCACTCAGCTAACCTCATAGCTGGCCAGCATGGGGGAAGTGGAGAACAATCTCTGCAGTCTCTGTCCCACCAAGTGGGTCGGGGACAGGCCAGATCCATTTCCAAATATGACCTTCCCCTCTGGTGTGTCTCACAAACCAGGTCAACTCCTCCTTTGTCAGATAGGGAGTTGGAGGAATGGGGGGGAGCCCAGGCCCAGCCTCTACACCAGGTTCCAGCCCAGGGCCCTGTGGATAGCAGCTGTCTACAATGTCTCCTGTATCAGCTGCGTGACAGCTACAACTCCCTGGGCTACTTCCCCATGGCCTCCCCCCAGCACCTTCTTTATCCTCACTGCAGGACCTTCCTCCTGAAGCCTGATAATGCTTGTACTCCTCAGTCCTCCAGCAGCACACCCTCTCACTCACTCCTCCTTGTGCGCCCCCCCACTAACTGATGCGAGGTTCTTTTTAAACCAGGTGTCCTGATTAGCCTTCCTGCCATAATTGATTCTAGTAAGTTCTTAATTGGCTCCAGGTGTCTTAATTAGCTTGCCTGTCTTAATTGGTTCTAGGAGGTTCCTGATTGCTCTAGGGCAGGCCCTGCTCTGGTCACTCAGGGAACAGAAAACTATTCATCCAGTACCCAGTATATTTGCCTTCTACCAGACTCCTGCACCCAACTGGTCTGGGTCTGTCACACCTTGTACTCCCCAGTAGTCTGTCTGTGTCCATCTGTTCTCTCTTGCCTTATGTTTAGACTGGAAATTCTTTGGGGCAGGGGCTGTCTTTTTATTCTGCGTTTGTACAGTACCTAGCACAATGGAGTCCTGGTCCATGAACAGAGCTATTAAGTACAGACGCTTCCTGGGTTACGCAAGACCCAACTTACTCAAATTCGCGCTTACGGAAAAAGTTCCATAAGCCAGAAATAGGATTTTCGAGTTGTGGAAATTTTTGCGTAACATACAGGTATACGTTTCCAAAATTTGAGTTACACGAGGCTTTCCGGAACGGAACGATTGCGTAAGCTGGGGGGTGTCTGTACTATGGTAATGCAAATAATAAATAATAATCAATGAAAAAATTTACCAGGCCTAGCCAAACTTCTCCATTAAGCCTTCATAAAAAGCCTGGGATGGGACAATGTCCTTATATGAGCCTCCCGTCCAAGGGTGCTTCTCAGTGGCCAGATGAAGCTGGTGAGCTCTGGATTACACTTGTCCTCAGGATTGAATTGCCATCTCTCTCAAAAGCAAGAAGCTGAGAGTGAGAAAGGACACCTCAGAAGATTCTTCACTGTTGCCTTCCAGAAAGACAACAGCAACAGGTAGGTCTCTGTTCATTTTCCACCATTTTATATAGCAACTCGATCTCTCCTCATTGCTTTAAAAACGATGAATATCCAAGAAAGTCCTGAGTTTGCTCCCTCACAACAATCAGAAGATGGAGAACTCTTGGATTCAGATTCCTCAGTGCTTTTTGGCAATACCAAGCAAATCATAGACTTCAGTGCTCCTTCCTGAACTAGTCACATACAAAGAGTACTTCTCTGAGAGATCCATTTGGGTGAAAGCCTTTCCCTTCCTGGTTAGTTTGGATAAAATGGTGACCAAAGTTTGGGAAAAAACAGTAAAAAAAACAGTAAATATTCTTTTCCCAGATCTTTTTCTGGGACAAAACTGCCACTTGGGGAATGATCCACAGAATTTACTCATGAATTTGTGGCAACTTTCCTCAAGATCCAGGGGATCCAGGTCTTGCCCTACTTCGACAAATGGTTAATCAAAGCACTTCTTCTGCCAGAGGTCCACTCAGATAGGTCCTGGGACTTTTCCCTCTCAGACTTCTTTGGTAGCCAGAACTAGAGCTCCCTCCTTTGCATATGCCACCTAGCAGCAATGTTTTGTACTTGAAGGGATAGTCAGACCATCTGCTGACAGAATGGAAATGATTTTACCCACCACACAGTCTCAGTGTCTGCAGGTTCCATCTGCCCTCTTAGTGATGCAAATGCTTGTGGCCTTCTGTACAGTACCCTGGACCAGCCTCTGTTCAAACTTCTTACTTCCCTCAGTTCAACTACAATAGAACCAATGCTTGCAGACCCTCCATTATCCTACATCTTGTTGGATGAACAGTTGCAATTGTGCAGAAGGATTCCCTTGTCAGAACCAGAATAAGTATGGTCACCAGTGACGTAGGTCCCAGGGTGAGGAGTGACTGATTCCAGGGTCCAACTTGGGGCATATAGGCTCATCAATAGGCTAAAATTCAAGGATGTTAGCATACAGTAACCACATCTGTTTAGAATCAGTGCCACCAGAGGTGAAATAGAAAGATTCCTAGTGGGGGTGTCATTCCCTGGTTTCCAGCTTTCTCAGGGCGCTCTCCAATATGATGATCAGGATCCAGCACCTGGAACCTCAGGGGATGTTATCTCTTTACACCAGATTTAACTACATTGAAGTCAACGGGGTAATTGCTGTGAGAGGAATTAGTCCCTTAATCTTGAGTCCAAGATCCTCCTAATGCATCCCTTCTACCCCAATACATTTTGTGTCCCTAAAGCTACTTGCATACAAAACAGCATTTCTTGTAGCCTTAACCTTGGCAAGGTTCATAGAGAAATTAGCTGTCCTGTATTCTAGGTAATGTTTTCTTATTTTTCATAAGGTCACCACAGGACAAAGTGGCTTACTCATAGACTCATGAAGACTTTAAGGTCAGAAGGGACCATTATGATCTTCTAGACTGATCTCCTGCACAATGCAGGCCACAGAATCTCACCCACCCACTCCTGTATCAAACCCCTGACCTGTCTGAGCTATTGAAGTCCTCAACTTGTGGTTTAAAGACTTCAAGGTGCAGAGAATCCTCCAGCAAGTGACCCGTGCCCCACGCTGCAGAGGAAGGCGAAAAACCCCCAGGGCCTCTGCCAATCTGCCCTGGAGGAAAATTCCTTCCCGACCCCAAATATGGCGATCAGCTAAACCCTGAGCATGTGGGCAAGACTCACCAGCCAGACACCCAGGAAAGAATTCTCTGTAGTAACTCAGATCCCCACCCCCCTAACATCCCATCACAGGCCATTGGGCATATTTAACATAGTCCCCTAATGGGAGATTTCTCCTTTCCATATTTACCAAGAGTTAACCCTTCTTTCTGTCAGAACCTCCAAAACAGGAGAGGATGTTGCATTCCCTAGACATTATTAACACAATCATCCAAAACACAGGGCTTGGTAGTGATAGGAGACTTCAACTACCCAGACATCTGTTGGGAAAATAATACAGCAAGGCACAGATTATCCAACAAGTTCTTGGAATGCATTGGAGACCATTTTAATTTCAGTAGGTGAAGAAAGCAATTAGGGGAGAGGCTGTTCTAGATTTGATATTGACCAATAGAGAGGAACTGGTTGAGAATTTGAAACTGACAGGCAGCTTGGGTGACAGTGATTATGAAATGATCGCATTCATGGTTCTAAGGAATGGTAGGAGGGAAAACAGCTCAGTTCCCTCCAAGGCTGCATAGGCGCTCAGGACTGCGGCGGGGAGAGATGACTCTCCCCACAACCCGGACCTGCCGCAGCTGGGGGAGAGGCACCCCTCCTCCAGCCCCGGTCCGGACCTGCCGTGGCCAGGGGTGAGGCACCCCTCTCCTGGCCCCAACCTGGCCTGGACCTGCCATGGCAGGCAGAGGCGCCTCTCCCCGCTGGCCCCAGCCCAGCCCCGGACCTACCGTGGCATGGGGAGAGTCCGGGGGAGAGGCACCTATTCCGTGGCCCCAACCCCAGAGCTGCTGTGACAGGGAGAGGTGCCTCTCCCTCCCTTCCAGCCCAGGTGTTGCTGCAGGAAGAGAGAGCTGGGAGGAGTCCTCTCTCCCCGCCGTAGCCCCGGAGCAGCCTGCACCCCAAACCCCTCATCCCCAGCCCCACCCCAGAACCCCCAACCCTCTGCCCCAGCCCTGAGCCCCTCATTGCCAGTCCCACCCCAGAGCCCTCACACCCCTGCACCCCAACCCTCTGCCCTAGTCCTGAGCCCCCTCCTCCACCCCAAACCCCTCATCCCTGGCCCCACCCCAGAACCTCCCCACACACCTCAGCCCTGAGCCCGCTCCTGCACCCCAAACCCCTCATCCCCGGCCCCACCCCAGAACCCCCAACCCTCTGCCCCAGCCCTGAGCCCCTCATCGCCAGTCCCACCCCAGAGCCCGCACCACCTGCACCCCAACCCTCTTTCCCAGCTTGGAGCCCCCTCCCACACTCTGAACCCTTCGGTCCCACCTCCCCCACATGAAGAGAGTACACTTATAAAGTTTGCGGAAACTACAAACCTGGGAGGGGTTGCATGTGCTTTAGAGGATTGTTTTGAATTTTAATCCTATCTGCACAAACTGGAGTAATGGTCTCAAGTAAATAAGATGAAATACAAAGTACTAGGACAAATACAAGGACAAATACAAAATACTCCACTTAGGAAGGAACAATCAATTGCACACCTACACAATGGGAAATGACTGCCTAGGAAGGAGTACTGCAGGAAGGGATCAGGGGGTTATAGTGGATCTCAAGCTAAATATGAGGGTAACACTGTTGCAACCCCCCCCCCCCCCCCCCAAAAAAAAAACCTACAAACATCATTCTGGGATGTATCACCATGAGTGTTGTAAGCAAGACACGAGAAATAATTCTTCCACTGTACTCTGCACTGATATTGTGTCCAGTTCTGGGTGTCACATTTCAGGAAAGATGTGGACAAATTGGAGAAAGTCCAGAGAAGAGCAGCAAAAATGATTTAAAGGTCTAGAAAACATGACCTATGAGGAAAGATTGAAAATATTGGGTTTGTTTAGTCTGGAGAAGAGAGGACGAAGGGGGAGACAACAGTTTTCAAGTACATAAAAGGGTTTACAAGGAAGAGGGTAAAAAATTGTTCTTCTTAACCTCTGCAGATAGGATAAGAAACAGTGGGTTTAAATTGCAGCAAGGGCAGTTTAGGTTAGACATTAGGAAAAACTTGCTAGCTATCAGGGTAGTTAAGGACTGGAACAAATTGCCTAGGAAGGTTGTGGAATCTCTGTCATTGGAGGTTTTTAAGAACAGGTTAGACAAATACCTGTCAGGAATGGCCTAGTTGTTATGTAGTCCTGCTTTGAGTGGAGGGCACTGGACTAGGTGACCTATAGAGATCCCCTACACTTCTATGATTATCATAGATCTCTGATCCTGTTTGAACAGGACAAATGACATCTTTGAATTGACTCCCTCTTCGTTTCCTGAGAAGGAGCCAATAAGGGAGAAGCGGTTTCTTGTTGATCCATTGCTAGATGGAGCCATCTTACATTGAAGAAGCATATAAGACTGCAGGGAAACAGTATGTCTTTTCAATTTAATTCTACTCCCCTTTTCACATTACAGGCAGGGGAAATCTGAGAACATAAACTCTGTTTCTATGAGAGTAGAGCTGATCATTTCAATTTTCCAAGGTAAAGAAATGGAGCGAAATAGGGAAGTACTCTACTTAAGTAAAAGAAAGGAGTCCAGCAACAGTGGAATGAGTCATAAAACTAAGTAACAATTTATAGACAAATAACAGTATACTTACAATCTGCTATAAATATACAAACAAATCTGTGAACAATGGTATGTCATGTGGATGTAGTTCATTTACCTCTGAGCTTGTACTTTGGCATGTGGGAAGATGTACTTTACATATACAAGTCTCTACTATAATTTTGTTTTTGGCAAAAGCTCATGGATTTAACTTTTTCAGGTGTGACACTGTAATTATCCATGTGGAAAAATGTGGTGTTAATTGTAACAAGTGAATTGTGGTTTTCTTTTAACACCAAATAGAAACAATGTGAATATTATTAAATGTCTGAGATTTTTACTGGTTACAGTTTTCTGTGCCTTTGATTCTGTTTGCTCATAATATTAATTATAATGATTAGCATCGGAAAAATGTAGTCTTTAGCTCAGAAAATATTTATTAGAATGCGGTTCTACACATTAGTTTTTCTTTCATTGTTTCTCCTTAATACTGTCAGATTTCTGTCAATGTAATATATGAACCAATTCAGTATATAACTCTTGCAATCTTTGATAAAAAGTTCTCAAAATAATCGGAAGGATATAAGTGATGTGATTTCCATTCTGTTTTCTTTTCCCTATAGGCATGGCAGCTGAGATTCAGCCATCTAGTGGGATATGGTGCCAAGTACTACTCCTACCTCATGTCCAGGGCCATTGCCTCCATGGTATGGAAACAGTGTTTTGTGCAGAACCCATTTGACAGGTAAAAAGAGAGAGTGCATGAAGTAGACCTGAATGGCGTGCTAACTCTGGGAAGCAGAAAATTTGCTTGTCATACTTATAGCAACATTTTGATTTTTTTATGTCATTTTAATTGTTTTTTCTAAATATTTTGATTTTAAAAACATAGCAAAATATAACATAACCACAGATGATAAGGTGAATTGTAGGACATGTTCACTGATGCAAAGAATACGGCATCAGCATTTTAAAATGTAGGTGCCAAGTGGGAGGCACCAAAATCCATATGTAGTCATCTAATTAAAGAGCTTGATTTTCAAAAGTGTTAAATACCTGTCACTTCTATTTGACATAGAAGAAGCTGTCAGTATTAAACAAGCTTCTTGTCATCACCTTCAAAGCTCCACATAGCTCTTCATAGTCATCTTCCCTTTCAAGCTTTGCATTGCATCCCTCTGCTCGGCTAGTATACACAGCTTTATCTGCTTGTTTATTAGTTTCTCGTCCAGTCTCCTCCGTGCCGCCTTCTGTGCAGTATCCTGTGCATGATGCAGCCTTCCTGAGCTCATCTGCAAGACTCCCTACCCTGCCAACATCAAAGTCACTCTTGAAGACCAATTTTGTCCTGCTTCTTACAATCAGTCGAGCTGACTTGTACATTAGTTGCCTATTCTGCTTCTCTTAGCCTCTTTCTACTAGTCTGTCTCCTTACGGTGTGAGCTCCGTGGAGCAAATACTGTTTCTTCCTGAATGTTTGGGAAGCACCTACCACACTGTAGGTACTACCATAAATAAATATATTTAATAACAGCCGCCTATAAGCAAATAAATTCACACGTTCAAATTTAGATACCTATATTTGAAACTGTTTGCCTTAATTTGTAAAGCTTTTTACCTGAATGTGTTATATTTGGCTGATATCAGAGAATCTAACTGTTTGTTTGTTTGTTTTGTTTGTTGGATGAAACTTCCAGCTTATCTAGACAGACTACACTGGGGGGGTATTGCTTATTTGTACTGAGGTAGCACAAAATTTGAACATCTTGTGAGCTATCAAAATCTCACTACAATTGAGAGAGTACCTTTTAGGACTTTTGTCATCCATTTTGACATCTATTTTAGTTTTGGGCCAAAACTGTATTTAACATTCAAATAGTGATTTCCTAAAACAAGGAAGTTCTGTATTTGTTCAGGATGTGTGCCACTGGGTGGCAATAAGCAAAAACATTTCCTGATGCATTTAGAAAACTGTTATTTAAATGTGGCTAGAAGATATAGCAGTGTAGTTGTAGCCGTGTCGGTCCCAGGATATTACAGACACAACGTGGGCGAGGTAATATCTTTTATTGGACTTCTATTGGTGAGAGAGAGAAGATTTGAGCCACACAGAGGAGGGTCTCATTTAATGACCGAAAAGGCCAGCACAAAATATAAGCAAAACCTTTATCCCCCTGTCTGACTCTCAGCTCAATCTTAGCTTATTTGTTCCATCTGAGTCCACTGCTCGCCTCTGTCCAGGGCCAAGCCCTTTACAAGCAGGTCCCTTTCCTAGAGTCCATGGACTAGAATCTTTCCCTAGAACTAGGTGTCTGCGGAGACCTGCCAACTGCAGCTCTTCTCCAGGAGAGCCCATATTTCTTGATAGACTGGGCTTCCTGCCACCATTTGGGAGATTTGTTTGCTGGGACCAGGCTTTCCTAGTGGCCTGCCAATTGTAGGTCTCATTGTTGAGATCTCCTCTCTCTAGGAGCGGAGTATACCTTCTAGGCTCCTTACCCCAGTGAGCTGTCCTGGGAGCTTCCTGTCCCTAGGAGCTCACCTTCTCTCTGTGATAGCATTATGTCTAGAAGCACTTTCTCCCCAAGAGTACCTAGCTTAACTAAGCTCGCATAACCGTTTTATTAGGTCCAGTGCTTATTTACTTTAATAACCACAGGGCAGTCAGTTACTCCCATGTGGGCTTTCAGAAGGCAGTGGTGGGCAGACTGGGTTCTGATTCCCATGAAAGGGACCAGTCGCCCCATGACAGTGCAGAAGTGGGATATTGCATGCAGGTAAGGAAGAAAATCCACAGTAGAAATGGAATCATTAGTTCTTATTTGTATTATTTTGACAAATTGACTTTTTTCATTTTAAAATCTTATGTCATATTCTTCTTCTTTGGATATATTGGCAAATGACAAATTCCAAACTGTTCTTACACCATAGCTAAGTGCTCTAAGCAGTTATATCAGAGACTTCTTAATTTGCCCCTGACAACAGTGAAGACTTAACAAGTTCTTTGCAAAGTACAATATTGCATAAAAACAACATAGTTTTTGTAAATATTAAATCTATCTAGCTTAGTTCATTCTTGCATAATTTTAAATAGTGTGTATTTCTCTAATCAGTATATGATGAAGGCAGCCATTGTCTAAAGGTGGCAGGTTTTATTAGATCTATAACTGTGTCTGTTCTGTAAAGAAACCAGAGACAAGTGTGACTGAAAGCTGAACGGGTTGTGTATGCAGGTGGCTGTAATATTATCTGTCTTTTCCTTCAGGGCAATGGGTGAGCGTTATCGCAGAGAGATGCTGGCACATGGCGGTGGAAAAGAGCCCATGCTCATGGTTCAAGGTAAAAGAAAAAGGAGGATTGTTTTGTTTCTGTGGCCTTCCTCCCCCTGTTCCGCCCTCTTTCCCCATTGCAAATATTAGTGGTTGCGATTAGATAGCAATAAATAATTTAAGAATATTTCCCTATCCAATCCTTTGTACTTAACCAACGTTTTCATAGGATTTATTAAAGGGGATATGTAGAGTAGATTTACCTAATTTAATAGACTAGATCTCAAATAATGCTTCATGGATCACTAGAACTCATGGTAATACCAAGAATGAAATATTTTGAGATCCAAACAGCAGGGGAATAAGGTGTTGGAAAGGAATCTCTTTCAGAGTGGTCCATAGAATTCAAAGGTACCAGTCAGATGCTCTGAAAAAGGAGAGATACACCATCATTAATTTTTTTTTAAGTTCATTTTACTGATTTGTACCTATATATTAACTGAAAGGCCATCATTCTAAATATTGCTGATGTGGAAATAGGAAATCTTTTGTTCAGTGTCACTTTGATAGCACCAAAGCAGTTCAGGTAGTGTCAGCACTTTGATAATGCACTCTCAATATAAAGGTAGGTTGAAGATTGTAACAAAATTTGGTTTTGATCAGTATCCCTTCTAGAATCCTCTTCTCGTATTTATTCCTTTTGGTGCAGACAAGAACATAAACTGCATTCTTAAATCAAGTCTCTGATTCAAATATTATTTGAATAAAGAAATCTACAAGATGTTTCCATTGATGAAGCACATGAAACCATGCATAACTGCACATGAGTTTTCCCTTCTGTTATGGGAGTACATCATTTTATTTGCTTATATTTCCAGACAAAAATATATTACTGTTGAGTTGCGGTTGAGAGTATGTATCAGTAATTTTAGGGTAAAATTCATTCCTGAAATGGTATATTTATTCCAAAAAGAAGCATTATAATTTCAGGAAATTCAGCGTTAAGGTTACATTTAAAATAAATCCAAATATGTTTAAATATAGAAATGTACAGTTAAGGCACCCTGACATCCATAGCTCTGCCATGCGTAGGGGGCAATATGGAAAAAAAGTCATATAGACTGTTATAAGGAAAGCAGATAATGGGGGAGAAAAGTGAGCATGGTCACTTGTAAAATGTAGTCTGTTTGCCTTTTCAAATTTTATTTAAATAAATGGAACCTTAAAAACTAAATTGAATCTTATTATGTCACATTAAGCACTATAATAGTAGAGCTGCATTTAGTCTGTGTTTGTACAGGCATAACAATAATCAGATAACAGTACCTCTTTCCTATTTGTCAGTATGAGCATAATTGATACTTGCAGTAAGAATGCTGAATAAACAATCAGCATTATGCAGTGATAAATTCACTGGCACCGTGTGTACTTACATAATTTTTTCTAGTTGTTCTTTAAGATGATTTTAAAAAGAGAGCTTTTAAAGATCGATGAAGTCATACAAATTAGCAGAGAAAATCGTCTCTTCTTTTCACTTAATGTAGGGTTCTTGTTTTAGTGCTAAAATAGTTCATCAAAAAAAAAAAAAAAAGGCAAAACGTGTCCCAGTAGAGGGATGGAATAATTGTCACTGAAAATGAAAACCTTTATTGAAATGAAGTGGTCCAGTTTTGGTTTGTCACCCTGACTTTTCATTTTATGCCATACCCATGTGAGGTTAGGTAGTTCCTTTGCTTATCTTGCAACAGTTATGAATACTGTGGACTGTACATATGTGAAAGCTTTTTACTCTCCTGTCCCCATCATTCTATATTTAGTACAGAAATAAGATTTTAAACAGAAAAGTAATGTCAGCTACTCTAATGTGTTGTCATTCCTTAATATCATCCAGTTACCCTTTTCAGTGAGCTTTTTGTGTCTCTCTCACCATCCTCCTCTTCGTTAAGACATTCCAAAACACTGTTCCTCCCAAAAGACATTCCAAAACACTGTTCCTCCAACTGCAGAAATGCTATTTCCACACACCTCCTCCAAATACATCCTTTACCACCAAGCAATAGTGACCTCTTGCTGACACTACTTTCTTATGGGGGAAGTTTCAGTATTCTCTGATAATAGGTGCCACATTTCACAAGTCTAAATTTTCTAGGCTCTGATTTCAAGATCTAACTTTTAGGTAGATTTATGCTTGTGCAAGTCTGACTACTGGTTAAACACACACAAAGCTCTTCCCTTCTAAAGCACGTTAATGCACGTGTCAGTGCTAAGCTGGCCATATTTAATCATTTCCATTGACTCTTTGGTAAAATCTCCTTCTTAATATGACACATTCTTTCACTTGTTCACTTTCTTTATTGCAGTGTTGTAGTGTTGCTTCTCAGATTGTATCGTCTTCTCATTTTTATTTTTTAAATGTTTAGATATAGCCCTAGCTTCAATCTTTCTCTCACATGATCCTTCAGATTCACTGATAAGGAAGATGTAGGACTTGATCCAACTTCCACTGAAATCAGTGAAGAGACTCCTTTTGGACTGGGCCTTTAATTAAGGACCTGAGATTTATACATCTGTTTGCTTGAATTTGAATCCCACCAGTAACAGCAACGTGCATTACTATTTTAAAAGATGCAGTGTCACCATGAAGTCCTTTCAAAATCTTCTCATGACGTTAACTCTGTTGCATGACCAATTATTTACTAGATACAAATATGTACTGTAGGAACCACAAATAGAAAATAACTTCAGCTGTTTTGTTCAAGAGGCCATCATTTGGTATTTAAAGAAAAAAATACAGTTATGGCATAAAATCCATTCGTCCACCTCTGCCAAGTGTCAATGTAGACATTATTGATCCCTGCTTTGCTTTGTATCATGAAATCCCAGTGTGCAGCACTTCAGAATAAATGGGTAGGATGGTGCTCAGGGGCCACATAGTGTAGTGGGTTGATCACACAGCTGGAAGCCAGACCTGACTCTTTGTCTAACTTAGCATCTTCTAATCTTGAGAGAGAGCACAAAGCGGAGTTCAGAACCTAACTGTTCTTTGTCTTTGAAAATCTGCCTCCTAGAGACTGATTTTTAAAAAGTGCACTTGCAAAATAGATGTGAAGTTGTGTTCCTAAGCCATTCATACAGTGACTGTATTGTAGGCAGATACCTAATTATCCACTTCTGTGCACGAATACCCAATATACATGTGCAAAGTAATCACATATGCAAATTAGGCATGTAGTTGCTCCTGTGCAATTTTGCAAATCAGGCCCTTATTATCTCTGTATCTCCATGTGTAAAATTGTACTCACCTCTTGGAGTTATTGCAAAGATTTTAGATAATATTTGCCCATCTCTTTTAATGTATAAGGAGCTTATATAAATGCTAGTGCTGTTATAATATCAGTTATGAACAGCAGTAGACATTGGCCGAAACTAAACAAGGCCAAAACAATTACGGTGTTTCAGAGGGACAGAGACCACAGGTTTTTTATAATTTTCCCAATTACAGGTGATTGAAGGTTATGGTTAACCATCCCCAGAAAGGGTGTGGTTAACCACAGGGCTGTAATGTGGAAGAGAACTTCAAAGCACAGAAGGAGAGCAACACAGCTGCCCTAGGCTTGGGAGAGACTGATCTGAAATGGGAGTCAAGCTGAAGTTACGAAATATACTCTCAGCTTAAAAAACTGCAACCGTCAGTCTTTGTGGATATCTCATTAAATAATTTAGACTGGAGTGTTGTGTGTGTACATATTGTAATACAGATATTCATGGAGTTTAAAGCCAAAAGAGACCATTATGATCTTGTAGTCTGTCCTCCTCTATGCAGTAATAGATTCAAACACTGCAGTAGGATTATTCTAAATTACAGTGTTTTGGATCTTTACAATAGAATCTCTAGTACTTTATTTAATCAGGGCGTGCTCTTTTTGCATTGGTAGAATTTATTCTGCAGATATTCCTGATCCCGCCTCCTCTAGTAACTTAAAAGCAGCTGTTGTCACGGGGCTGGGTGCTGTTGAAAGAACAACCACCATGCAGTATATCATCGCAGTGATAAATGAGAGACGTCCATTTGCATTCTCAAATGATGCAACTACTGTGTAGAGGGCCAATTAAAATTACGATTGTGTGTCTGATTCCAGAATCTTGAAGATGGGTATTTAAAATAATTTATTTGGAACAAAATCTGGTACTTTTCTTTCCTTTTTTATGGTCCTTTTAACCAATTTTGGATCTACATTAATATCCTTATGTAAGCCAATTTGAAATAATTCACAATGATTTTTAAAATAAGGTTTTTTAGACTGTTTAGCTTTATAAACATCCAACTATATTATAGTGTTCCCTTTAGTCACACATTTTGTAATTTCCATAGGGTAGAATTTTTACTGTGTTGCTATTGTACTAAGGTAAGAAATAAGATTTACTTGAAGGTAATTCCTAGCATCGCTCTTCGTTCCTTTTTTGAAAAGCAACCGGTACTGTATTTGTTTTTCTTTTTTCTTTGCATACCTGGTTGTCAGTTTTTCAAGGAGAATTGTCAGTGGTCTATAAGTTTGTCAGCTAATACTTTTGACACCCTGGATGTATGTCCTCTGGACAGGCTGATTGTGTTTGTAATGAATTTTTAAAGTATTTTCTTACATATTCTTTGTCCATAGTTATTTTTACATGATATCAGAAAAGTCAATGTGTCCTGTTAACATGCTCCTGATCACCCTTTCCCATGGAAAATCTGGCAGGAAGGGGGTGCAGGGTACTGGGGAAATGGTTCTGTTAGAGGGACAGGCCATAGGGATTTTAGTGGCTTGACTGCCCCTGTTCCCCTCACACAGCTAAGTTGCAATGGAGCCGTGCTTGCAGGCTTGTCAGTTGGGAGCTGCCCCTTGAGGCCTCCTTACAGGGGTATTCGCACTGCAAAGAGCTGCTGAAAAATAGTACCAGCTTTGGCTGTATTGTTCGGGGAGAGGGGGGGTTCTCCATTCCATGGCTGATAGTGTGGCAATATACTTGTCCTCCAGCCAGCCCAACTCACTTGGGAGGAGGAGACCCACACACAGAGTGAATCCCTTCCATGCACAGAGCACGTATCTTTGGGATAGAGTCGGACATCTTGCTGTTTGCAGGTCTTCATTCAAGATGGAGTTTGTTTTTCCATCCACCATAACTGATTTGTACAAACAAGTAGGTCTTTCTCTAAGCCACACCCATATACTGTACTGCAAAAGTCGCTCAGTTGTCTTTATGAACTAAAGGTGCAAGCCACACCCTATTGTGCTAAAGGGAAAAGTAATGAGTGTGTCAGGTTGTTAAAAATAACCATTTTTCTGCTCCTTTTGATATTGAAAATATCTGAATAGAAGTGTTACTTGACTGCATTTTAATTCTATCTGCAGTGTGAACCTTTTCTTTTTCTTTTAATGCTTGATATTAATCAACTGTGTCATGGCAGTTCATGTTGACACTTGCAATATACACTTAAACCTAATTAAAATCAGGATGCTGTGAGATCCTAACTAGGAAAGTCTTTTAGTAACCATCCAAAATTGCCTGGAGACTTTCTTTCTTCTTGCTTTTTGAACTATTGTATTTAGCAATTACTTAACATACAAGAAACGTCTAATGAAGCCAGTTGGCTCCAGTCAGATTTTATTACAAGATGCACTGAAAGATTTTGTTTTTCATAAATGCTGCAATTATTATTCCCACTGAAACCAAATGGTCTAAGGATGTGAAAGAATGTAAGAAGATGTGCACTATGTGTGCCTATAGTAAAGGGTTGAGCAAGGTTATATTTACATTGGCAGTTTTGTCAGTAAGAATGTGAATCACTTCAAAGAACCACAAAGTTTATATTTTACACTAACTGGCTCTGAATTAGCTGTTTTTGACGTTTTCCAATACAAGTAATGTAATTTCCTTTTAAAGTGTTTAAAATATTAATAATTGATAAACTCACACAATGCAAACTAATGCATTTTTATTACAGCGAAACAGCTGAAAATAATTTAGACAGTATATTCTGATGCTTTATAGAAAACACGTTTTTTCCTTTAAAAAATCCATTGTGAGATGACTGTTTAAAATCTAAATTCCACTGCACACAGGGAAACTTTCTGATTTGAACAGATAGAATCTTCTTGGTTAATCAGATTAGAGCAAAGCAGTTAATTGAGATGACATGATTTATTTTTCCCCCCCAAGCAAAGAGTCTGCAAAATTTGCAAGTAAAATTTTGTATTCAGGAACAATACTATAGAGTCTTTACAAAGACTAGACATTTCTAAATTTGTGTAAAATAGGAACATAATTCTTGTATTATAGAAATTAAACAAGCTTAGACCCACATGATCTTATTATTTAGTCAGCACTATAAGGGTGTGACGCATTTAACAAGCCAGTAAGAAATGGTCCCCACCTTCAAGAAAGCTTGATACATGTTTTGCAGGATTGAGCCTTAAATTTGGACATAATAGGACAAGTGAAGACAAGAGAAATGAGATAGGGAGAGGAGAAGGTGTGACAGGATTTATATCTAGAAGGTTATGTGACATGCTTAGGTTATGCATGTATATTAATGATGGGGGGGGGGGAGCGTTAATACCATGAGAGTTGTTAGAGAATGTGGAAGAGAAATGGAGTTTTCCAAGGGATAAAATGTAAATCCATTTACAGTTTGATTTTTATATGTAGTACGTAGTGACAGTTTGATCATCTGGCATTTCTAAATCAGAGTAGGAAGGATGGTCTAGTGGATAGGGTGCTGACCTGAGACTCAGTAGATCTGTGATCAGTTCCCTGCTCAGCCACAGATTTCCTGTGTTACCAAAGTCATTTACTCTATTCTGTGCCTCATTTCCCTATCTGTAAAATGGGGGTAATACTTCCTGGCTCACAGTGGTGTTGAGAGGATTGTGAGGCTCTCAGATACTATTGTGATAAGGGCCAGATAGCTAGGTAGGAAGTAGATTGATTAAATAATCCCCATGTTGAATGTTCGTATGCTTCTTGGTGAAAAATCATGACAGCTGTACTGGAGCAGTTCAGTATGACACACACAAATTAGTTCAGGTAAACATTGTCAAGGCTTTCATGTTGGTGCGATTCTCACTGCGAGTTTCTTGTGCTCCTTTCCATAGGTATGCTTCAGAAGTCTCCTTCTGTTGAAGACTTTGTGAACGCCCTTGTTTCAGACTTGGATCAGGACTTTGAAACGTTCTTCATGGACTCAGAATAACATGGAACTGAACTGATTGTTTTTTGTTTCACAGCTGTTCATTGAGAAGTAGAAACAAATAGCCACGGCAGTACTATGTCCATCATTGTTAAGACTGGTCCTCTATAAAAACAAAGTTATTATTTGTAGAATCTTAAAATAAATAGTTTGTTTTAATGGATTGTATGTGGTTTTATTTAAGAAGATGATGGGCTAATGTTTCAAGTGGACTTGTAGAAAGAAGACTGTTGGGAATATGCTCTTTGAATGTACCTTATGAGTGTATGGCTATCTGGAAATCCAGCCCTTCACAAGATGGGTGGTAGGAATGAGACCTCTTTCAGTACACAGTTATTGAATTTGGGGGAGGGATAGCTCCATGGTTTGAGCATTGGCCTGCTAAACCCAGGGTGGTGAGTTCAATTCTTGAGGGGGCCACTTAGGAATCTGGGGCAAAATCAGTACTTGGTCCTGCTAGTGAAGGCAGAGGTCCCTTCTAGTTCTAGGAGATAGGATATCTCCATTAATTTAAATTTAATTTATTTAAATTTAGGATTAGCACAAAACTATCATGACTCAGGGTTGTTTGCATGATTCCTTCTCACCTGCCTACATCAGTACTTGTCAAGCTTTTTCACCCTGTTCTTTATAGAAGACTATGGGATGTTCTGCATCAGGGGAAGGGAGAGAAACAGCCTGATTTGCTGTGCAGAGAAGAGAAACTGGGGAGAAGTGAGGATGGGAGCCTGTATGGGGAATGGAATGAGGGCCGGGGAGCATATAGGGAAAGAAAAAGTTGAGTGAAGGAAACGCTAAGGATGTGGAGGGAAGAAAATTTTTAAGAGAGCGAAAAAAAGCATGGAGAGAGTGGGTTTCCTAAATTATTTCAAAATGGAGGAGTGGCATAGAGAGAGTAAGCAAAAGTAAGAGAACAAAGACTGAGTTAAGGACTAAAAGTATGTATCCAAAAAGAGATGTGGAATGAAGAACTAAGGGACAAACACCAAAATGGAATTCAGCTTCATGACCGGGAGAAAGAAAAGACAAACTTAGAAAACAAAGGACTTGCAGGAGGAAATAGAAAAGGGAAGAGATGACAGAGAACGAGAGTTGGGTAAGGTATCAGGTGTTTAACATAAAAAAAAAATATGGGGAGAAAGTGGAAGAAGAGAAAAAAAGCTGTTAATTTATTTTTCATTTATGGGACAAACCGTAATTAAGTCGTATTTGATATAGCTTGTGAAATAAGTCACAATTTTACATGCATTGAAAAATGGTGTCACATCTTGGATGCTTTCCCTCCCACTTTGGTACTCATTGGATGCTTGTGATGTTGAGGTACAGTCAAACCTCAGAGTTCCGAACGCCTCAGGAATGGAGAAAGCAACAGAGGGTCCTGTGGCACCTTTAAGACTAACAGATGTATTGGAGCATAAGCTTTCGTGGGTGAATTCCCACTTCGTCAGACGGAATGGAGGTTGTTCATAACTCTGAAATGTTCGTAACTCTGAACAAAATGTTATGGTTGTTCTTTCAAAAGTTTACAACTGAATATTGACTTAATAGCGCTTTGAAGCTTTACTATGCAGAAGAAAAATGCTGCTTACCCTTTATTTTTTTAGTAGTTTACGTTTAACGTAGTATTATACTGGGATTTTTTGTTTTTTGTTTTTTTGTGTCTCTACTGCTCCCTTATTGCGTACTTCTGCTTCTAAATGAGGTGTGTGGTTGACTGGTCAGTTCATAATTCTGGTGTTTGTAACTCTGAGGTTCTACTGTGTGTGTTCAGGACATTTACTGGTGCTTAAATTGTTAGTACAGCAATCCTATTCCTAACTGATATTTAACTATTTTAAACCATGTGTATTTTTAATTAAATATGGAATTTCTTTGCTGACATAGCAATATTGGGTACATTTTCAATAGTGGTCAACATGTTAACTCCTGTGAGTGTAGTCTGTTTCATATCTAATGTATTACATTCTGTACTTAGTTTATCCCTAAAGAGGAAGTGTGTGCAACTCTTTTAAATTTACCATACTGTAGTTAAACATTTTTTATAAAGTAAATGAGGAAAAAAAGCATTATTAGGAAAATTAGACTATTTGCTCTGGATTTAGATGTCAACACCACCCACCCACATGTTATAAGGACTCAGACTTCTCAAAGGATACCATAATAAGCGTCGGCATTTTTGTATTAATTTAGATGGAATATATGGGCCAAAAGTGTTAACATGACCAGTCACTTTACAACGTTAAACAGTGTTAAACAAGGTTCAGGGTTCAGTATGCAGAGACCTCAGCTTGCTTAGTACCATGGCAAACACACCATTAAAAATCCTCTTAACCTTTTATTGAAGAAACAGAAAAGAAGGAAAAACAGTTAAAGCATTTGAAATGTATAGTGTTCTTGTTTTAACAAGATTCCTTGTTCCCTTTCCCTGTAGCTGGAGAGAGTTTTAGAAAGAAAAAAACACTTTATGACAGACAGCCTTTTAGATGATATCAAAGATGGTAATAACTGTCAGCCCACGTAGTGTTTAGTATTCAGCTGGTGCTCGTATGGGTGGTGATGGCATCTGGATATCACCCTCTCTGGTCTGGTCGCCTCTCAGGATCAGGCCTGGGATTTTAAGAGACTGTGGGGGTGGCAACAACTCACTCTAGTAGCGTCCGTCTGTTCTTCTTTTTGTTCCTTTTTATTCTTTTGCACCTTTCCCACAAAATCTTTCTTTTAAGGACCCGGAAAGGGAATGATGGGTGGAATAGATCATCCCCTCATTTTTTTGTTGACCGATTAGGCCTTATATCTGACATACTAATTCTGGCTCTTTAACTTCTGGCTCCATATCTCCTTTTTTAAACAAGCATAATTTCAACACAGTCCTTGAATTATATCAACTTGGCCTTTTTATTTAGACTAATTCAGTTATTCTGTTTCCCTTTCGTACCTTTCTCCATCAACATTGTTAATATAGGTTATTGTACCATTTAATGAACGTTTGCATACTTTTTACAGTTGAGCTCACAATTTGGGTAAATTTGTAGGCCCAGTTGTCACAACAGTATACCAACACTTCATGGAATATTTCAAGGACCTCCGGATGCTGATTTGAATTACGAGATTGTAGTAATTAATATTCTTTTACATGTTTTCTCCAGAGGATCAAGCTATCAGTGTCTATCCAGGTCAACATGTTTGAATAACTGATTATGATAGAGGGAGGGTTTGTACAGCACAATGGGATCCTGATCTTGGTTGGGGCCAATGTTCCCTCTAAATTGCACACACGCGTGGCCACACAACATTCTTGCATACACTACACATTGCACAAACCGTGCCGCCCATTTAGTCCACAGATTGTCATGGTCCGTAGAAGGCCCATGTACTGTCACTGTTGGGGTTTGGACCCCGCTCAGACAGAGAGTGAGAGATGGAGGCTGAAGAGGGCCCTTGGGTGGAGAGGCGGGGAGGGAAGAAATAGGTACGTTCCTGGGAAGGGTGAGGGTAGAGTGCAGAGTACTCATGCTAGTGAGGAAAATGCAGGGGCTTGTGACCACAGCGTGAGGTTGACAAACAGACTCCGCTTTCCCAGTCAGGTTGGACGCCACAGCCAGGCCCTCCTCCTGTGGCCCTGCCCTTAGAGTTATGGCTGATTACCTTGAGTTTCTCATTCTGCAAAGAGGATGTTTTTTCACAACAGAGTGGACCTGAATTAGTTTTCACTCAAATTCTTAGCTTTTGGGATTGCTAATGGGGAAATAAATAAAACTAATAATCAATTCCAGCTTTGGATTTTTGCAAAGAAACAATTTGTCAACTCCACTGATTTTTATTTTGTGAATATCTTTGGGAAATAAAACAGTAGACATGATCAAGTCTCTTGAGAATGCATTGTATAGCCACTGTGCTGCTCATTATAGAAGAGGAAATATGATTCTAAATGAAAATTTCTCCCTCTTTTATATGGTGTTTCCAAAAATGTTTCCAGCTGTTCAAATGACTGATGCATTTTCCTTTTTTTTTTCTTTTAGGAACTTTTATTTTCCAGCAAATACACATGTTTTCAGTAATCTGAGATCTCTCTTCTGACCAGCAGTGCAACTCCCCTTAAACAACAAAACCGCTGTAATTCTTTTCCAAATTTTACCATTGGGGCTTCCAAACTAGCTACCCAAAAATTGTTTTTTGTTAACATGGTATCTTGGAGTCATATTTTAATCTCAAATTGTGCTGTATTCTTGATTTAGCGGCTATAAAATTATAAGCCTTTCAGGGGAGGGATCATATTTTTCTGCTGTGTGCACAGCATCTAACACAGTGGGGCCCCAACTGGGCTTCCCCCCAGCCCCAAAAGATCCACTGCCATGCCCACAGTCTTTTAGGCAGTTTTATTGTCTCAAACTTAAGCAAAACAATCAAAAACAGTTCTTCAACTCACCCTGAGCTGTTACTCCCAGGGGATTTTTCCCCCTTAAACCTCGCAGGTTCTCACTGCCTCCCCTCCCAAGGAACTCTGGGCAGTACTGCTGCTGCTCCTGCTTCCTAGCTGTGACTCGCAAGGTCTCTCCTCTCCTCTAGGTCCAGGTGCCCTCTTTTAAAGCTCATTTGGGTCAGCTGATGCAGCACAGGTGCACTGGCTCTGCTGCCACTGAAAGCATGAACTAGTATCAATTCATGAATTTGCCACGGGTCAGTTAGATTTTTATATATAATAAAATATAATAGATATATAATAGAATCCAATAGGATATCCTCTTTTTGAGTGATGGCCCCATGTGTATTCCACTACTCATTCTCTGTGAGCGACAAGCACCAGCAGTGCCTCTACTGCCTCAGCGAGGCACACATCACAGCTCGCTGCTCCATCTGCAAGTCCTTCCTGCCTCACACTTGGGAAGCTCAAGAGCTCCGCCTCTGTAAATACTTTGATGGAGGAAGCCATGAGACTGAGGGCACACTCGGATCTGGGCCTGGGACCCTCTCCTGTACAACGACCATCACCGGCAGCGAGCACCACTCCGAGTACTGCCTATGCCCCAGACCCGACGGTACCGAAGGACAAGTCCCAGCATGAGAGTAAAAAACACTCTTATGGGATCAGGAGCAGATCTCTGCTGCGGACTGCTCCCAACTGCTGCATTTCCTCCTCGAGCCGGGCCCGGTCAGGTGAGATGTAGCGCATGAAACCAGCTGGACCAGCACCCAACCTTCCCTGTGTGGAGGGTAAGGCCAGGCAAAAACAAGATCCAAAAGTACCGACAGCAACCTCAGTACGCAGCCATTTAGAATGCTCATGGGTACATGCACCTCCTGTTCCACCGGTACCTCTGTGCCACCCAGACAGGCCAGCTCCACAGATGCCACCATGCCACTTTGGCATCTCCAAAGGTACACTGTGGACTTCCGGGCACTCTGGGCCTTTCCTGTCTCCGGAGGAGCTGATCATACCCTACCCACAGTCTCCACTCCTATCCAGCCCCCCACTCACCTGTGACATCCTCACTCCAGAGGATGAACCTCTTCTACTGTTCCTGGAGAAGCCCGCCCCGTTGCTATACCGCAGCCCTCCAGTACTGACGAAGATGGTTCCAGCAAGGGAAGAACCGGAGTTGGAGTAGCTTTCGGAGCCAGAACCCTCGTTCTCCTGGGTGTGATGCCGGAGTCCAGACTAAAGTCCCAGACTGCCTTACCTACCGTCATACGATCTGGCAATGGAGACCTGGTACCACTACCATGGAGCCCACCACATCCGAGGAACCCTTCTTTTTGGCCATTCTGGGGAACAGATGCCAGGCACCATCTCAGGTGTCCTATTAGCCGTCTCCCGCTCACCCAACGGTGCCATTGGTTTATGAGTAGGGCCCTACCAAATTCACGGCCGTGAAAAACGTGTCATGGACTGTGAAATCTGGTCTTTTGTGTACTTTTACCCTACTATACAGATTTAATGGGGGAGCCCAGCATTTCTCACACTGGGGGTCCTGACCCAAAAGAGAGTCGTGGGGTGGGGGGGTTGCAAGGTTATTGTAGGGGGGGTTGCAATATTGCCACCCTTACTTCTGCACTGCTTTCAGAGCTAGGTGGCCAGAGAGCAGCAGCTGCTGGCCAGGCACCTAGCTCTGAAAGCAGCACCCTGCCAGCAGCAGCACAGGAGTAAGGATGGCAATATCATACTATGCCACCCTTACTTCTGCACTGCTGCCTTCAGAACTGGGCAGTCAGAGAGTGGTGGCTGCTGGCTGAGATCCCAGCTCTGAAGGCAGCAGCACAGAAGTAAAGGTGGCAATACCTTAACCCCCATACAATAACCTTGCGACCTCCCCACAGCCCACTTTTGGGTCAGGATCCCTACAGTTACAACACTGAAATTTCAGATTTGAATATCTGAAATCAGGAAATTTACTATTTTTAAAATCCTATCACTGTGAAATTGACCAAAATGGACCATGAATTTGGTAGGGCCCTATTTATGAGGAAGAGGCAGACATTGAACTGGTACCGCCAGCTCCACTAGTCCCCACTGCTGCATCCTCCTTGCCAGACAAGGCACTTATTCCCCTCCTGCTCTCTCCGCCAGACGACCAATACCAGGACCTGCTCCAGAGGGTAGCAGCAGACCTGGGTATCCCTTGGAGGAGGTTCAGAACCTACAACATCCTCTATCCTCCAAGGGTAGCTCTGCCCTTTAACGAGGCCATTCTCCAACCAGCGTGGGCAGTGTGGCACACCCTTGCCTCCTGAGAGGGTGGAGAGGTGGTATTTTGTGCCAGCTAAAGGGGTGGATTTTCTTTTCACTGACCCACCCCTCCAGCTTCCTGGGTGTCTACGAGGCAGCAGAGTGGGCACATAAACATCCTCACAAGTCAACCCCTCCAGACAGGGCAGCTAAACAGATGGATCTGCTGAGGAAGGTATATTCTTCAGCAGGGCTACAATTCTGCATTGCTAACAACCAGACTCTGCTAGCCAAGTATGATTTTAACAACTAGAGCAGGTTAGCAGAGTTCAAGGACAAGCTGCTGCCCGAGCAACAGCAGCTCCAGGCACTGGTAGACAAAGGGTGACTGGTTGCCAAGGTGGGCCTCCAGGCTGTTGTAGACGCGGCTGACACATCCTCTTGCTCTCTAGTGACCAGGGTCATTATGCACAATCGTCCGGCTTCCCAGAGGAGGTCCAAAATACAATCAAGGACCTTCCCTTTGACAAGAACAAGCTGTTACACAAAGAGATGGACTAATCCCTCCACTCACTGAAGAGCTCCAGAGTTACACTATGGTCCCTTGGTATATATATTCCGGCCCTGAGATGCAGGCAGCAGAGGCAACCGTTCTGCCCACGCTGCCTATCCGGCCTACTGTCAATATCAGGAGGAGCCCCCACATCAGTGGCACCGATCTCAATGGCCACGCTTCCCTGCCTCTATCACAACCACCTCCTCGAACCTCTCCCTTGACTGCAAGCACAAAAAGACACATGCGGGTCAACAGGCACTGCTAAGAAACACTTCTGGACTCAGGTGCATTGTGCTCATGCACTCCGTGTGGAATACAGATAGGGACCACACATCTTGAAGAACCTCCAGTTACAGATAAGCAACCTCCTCTTACTGAGTTCAGGGAGCATTAGCTTATTAGTTTTAATGCTGGGTTCGTTTTAGGTCAACTTTTTGCTTGAACAGTTTTTCTCAAATCAGGACACTTGCTTATTCTTAACCAACCAATAATTTATTAATTCACCCAGAACCACATTAATGTATAATCAACAGTTCACCGCTCAGATGTAGACACAACTCATTGTGTGTACTACATACACAATACAGTCTTGCAAACAATTATCACAGACTAGAGTTGAGGCTCAACAGTTATATCAAGGAACAATGCAAAATACTGTATCAAGATTTATTATATTTACTTATGATCATCACTTCTCAATTCTTTAGTACCCAACACATTTGTCTCACTTCCAAGGATGCACTTGTCTTTAAGGCACTTTGAAGGGTGTGGTTAGTACAGTTTGAATGGATTGGTCCAAAAGGGAAGAGTTTAAAATATTAAAAGCAGTTGCTTAAAACATTTCTTTTCTATCTCTTAGGCCAATTTGCTTGGATTTATAAAGGAGTTAAAATCTAAAATATGGCTACGTGAGGGTCTCAGTAGAGAATGTAAGTTTAGCAAGATAACATACAGTTATTTATATTAAAGAATAGAAAGGGAAATACAATCTTTTAAATGAAATCTCACCTCTTCTTCTTATCCTCCTAATCTTGGGATGAGGAAGATTCCTTTCCACACAACTCTGTTCCAGGAATCAATCACACTTAGGATTCTGCAGCTTTTGTTTGGGGTTCAGTCAACTCTCTTATGCTCAGGAGGGTTTCATATACCTTAGTTTCAGGGTTTGTTGAAGGGGGCCACTCTCTGATTCCTATTGGACATGTGCCAAGTAGGTGCTCAGATTTCAGCTTCTTAGTTTTTCTGCTATTTCCACTGCTATCCAGTGGATGGCGCTGGTGTGTAACAAATTTCTGTAATCCTTTTCTTATCGGAAGCTTTTTAAGTTTGATTCATTTCAAGGGTTGTTTTTTATTAGCTCCTACTATTAATTGGGATTCTCACCTCACTCTTAGGCAATTTCTCTTAATATTTCAAAGTTTTATGCTGGTTTACATCTTTTAACATTTCTTCTTCCTTGAGTCAGACAGTTCCTATTCTAGAGTGCAACAATTATTTACAATGCAAACCAACAAAATCCTTTATATCTTCTAAGTTTGGAGGACATACTCCATACATTTTTATTTTGATTGCACATAAACATTTCACATTATTTAGGATTTGCAATAGAACAAGAGACATTATTCACATACTGAAGGACATAGATCTGACTCACAGGACAAACAAATGTGAAGTTTCTGATTTGAGTTGCTCTTCTTCTACCCTATAATTCTGAATTGCTAACTATCAGGTGATGCTGGCAAAATACAATCACATTAATGATATGCGGTTTAGCTCATTTAATCTGCCACAAGAGCCCAAAGAACAGTTTCAAGTTTCATTGCCAAAGGGCAGCTCTTGGGTACTGCAACACTGCAAGCCTCTCTGATATAGTTCCATCACTACTGTAGTAATGCACAGCCTCAGTCTTCAGGATTTCCCTATGAAGTCCAGAACATAATTAAGGACCTGTCTTTCAATGGTCTAAAGTTATTCAGTGACACCAGGGATGATTCGCTGAAGGACTGTAGGACAACCCTTCATTCACTGGGCATATATATGCCTGCGAATAAAAAGAGGTTTAACAGAACTCAGATGGTGCAGAGATCACACCCGTCTCAATTCTCCACTTTTAGTGTAAATGTCTGTGTATTTTATGCTACGCCTGCCATGTGGTCCTTTGAAGGAGGAAACCAGCAGGCTCGCACCTTTGAGTGGAGTTCTGGGAGAGGGTGTGATCAAACTTCAGAGGGAGTCTGGGGAGTTAGCACTGAGCTCAGAGGTTAGGTAGCTGGGCCATGTGGTCACAGCTCTCAGATGGTAGATAGGTAGGTCTGCACCCAAAGAGTGTGCTTACAGGATGGGGGAACTCTATCCTGGGGAAGCAGTGACTCAGGAAAAGACTTGGGTGGGGGGATTGATATATAATCAGCTGAATATGAGCTCTCAGTGCAAAGTTGTGACCGAAAGGACGAATACAATCTCTAGCTATATAAACAGAGCAATAGCAAGTAGGAATATGGAGGTGATATATTCCTCTGTATTTGGTAATGGTGTGTCCCCTGCTAGAATACTTTGTCCAGTTATAGTGTCTACAATTCAAGAAAGATGTAGATCAGTGGGCACCAAAGTTTTTACCTAGCCCCTACCTGCACTCCCTTGCCCCAGGCCGGGAGTGGGGGGCTATGGATGGGTTAAGGGGGTGAAGCCTGGGGCCAGAGCTGGGGATGGGGCCAGGAGCAGAGCCTCGGCCAGAGCTGGCAGCCAGGGCCCCGGGTATGGAAGCTGGCTCAGGCCCCAACCACGCCCCCCCAAAGTGTTTTTCTTCACCACCCTAGGAGAGTGTGCCCAGGGCCGGCTCTAGGTTTTTTGCCACCCCAAGCAAAACATTTTTTGGCTGCCCCCACCCCAGCCCTGGGCTCTCACCCCCCCCACCAGTGCCCTCCCCCACCTGCACCCCCTGCTGCCCCAGCCCTGGGCTCTCTCTTCCCCCCCCACACACCCCCTGCCACCCCAGCCCTGGGCTCCCCTCCACCAGTGCTGACTCCACCCACTCCCCCCTCACCTCCAGCCAGTCCGGCACTGGCAGGGTCGGGGTAAGCAGCGGGGCTCCCGGGCTGCACCTCAGCCCAGGGTCCCTCCAGCCAGGGCTCCCGCCTCCAGGACCGGCCGGGACCCAGGAGGGCAGAGCCGGGGGACTGCCCCGGCAGGGGGCTGAGGAGCCGGGGCAGGGTAGCCCCAGAGGGAGCGGAGCCCCGGAGAGCAGGACGCGGGCCTTGCATGGCAGCACCCCGCCCTCTATGGCCCCGTTGCTGCTGCTGCTTCTGGTCGCCCTGCC
>NW_020664490.1:1946114-1974566 GCF_002925995.2 Terrapene triunguis | reverse complement strand
ACGTGAAAGAGTGTACCCATTGTTCTCTAAAATGTGTCTTTTTTAACAACCTCTCCCTTCTCCTCCACCAGCTGCAAATGTTTCTTCTTCACAGAGGCTAGTGAAGATTAGAAAGAGAAAGCGTAGGACGCGTGATGACATGTTTACAGAACTACAGATGTCCTCCCACGCTGACAGAGCACAGCAGAATGTGTGGAGGCAGTCAATGACTGATTATAGAAAAGCACAATATGAACGAGAGGAGAGGTGGCGTGCTGAATCGCGGGATGAACAGAGCAAGTTGCGGGCTGAAGATGATAGGTGGCATCAGCTTGCACACAGAAGGCAAGAGTTGATGCTCCGGCTGCTGGAGCATCAAACTGATATGCTCCAGCGTATGGTTGAGCTGCAGGAAAGGCAGCAGGAGCACAGACCGCCGCTACAGCCCCTGTGTAACCAACAGCCCTCCTCCCCAAGTTCCATAGCCTCCTCACCCAGACGCCCAAGAACACGGTGGGGGGGCCTCCGGCCACCCAGTCACTCCACCCCAGATGATTGCCCTAGCATCAGAAGGCTGGCCTTCAATAAGAGTTAAAGTTTTAAACTGCAGTGTGTCCTTTTCCTTCCCTCCTCCCCCACCCATCCCGGGCTACCTTTGCAATTATCCCCCTAGTTGTGTGATGAATTAATAAAGAATGCATGAATGTGAAGTAACAATGACTTTATTGCCTCTGCAAGTGGTGCTCGAAGGGGGGAGGGTAGGGGAGGGTGGGGTGGTTGGTTTACAGGGAAGTAGAGTTAACCGGGTGGGGGGGGGCGGAGGGTTCATCAAGGAGAAACAAACAGAAGTTTCACACCGTAGCCTGGCCAGTCACAAAACTCATTTTCAAAGCTTCTCTGATGCGCACCGCGCCATGCTGTGCTCCTCTAACCGCCCTGGTGTCTGGCTGCGCGTAATCAGCGGCCAGGCGATTTGCCTCAACCTCCCACCCCGCCATAAATGTCTCCCCCTTACTCTCACAGATATTGTGGAGCGCACAGCAAGCAGCAATAACAATGGGGATATTCTTTTCGCTAAGGTCTGAGCGAGTCAGTAAGCTGCGCCAGCGCGCTTTTAAACATCCAAATGCACATTCCACCACCATTCGGCACTTGCTCAGGCTGTAGTTGAACAGGTCCTGACTCCTGTCCAGGCTGCCTGTGTACGGCTTCATGAGCCATGGCATTAAGGGGTAGGCTGGGTCCCCAAGGATCACGATAGGCATTTCAACATCCCCAATGGTTATTTTCTGGTCCGGGAAGAAAGTCCCTTCCTCCAGCTTTCGAAACAGAGCAGAGTGCTTGAAGACGCGAGCATCATGTACCCTTCCCGGCCAGCCCACGTTGACGTTGGTGAAACGTCCCTTGTGATCCACCAGGGCTTGCAGCAGCATTGAAAAGTACCCCTTGCGGTTTATGTACTCGGTGGCTTGGTGCTCCGGTGCCAAGATAGGGATATGGGTTCCGTCTATGGCCCCATCACAGTTTGGGAATCCCATTGCAGCAAAGCCATCCACTATGGCCTGCACGTTTCCCAGAGTCACTATCCTTGATATCACCAGGTCTTTCATTGCCCTGGCAACTTGGATCACAGCAGCCCCCACAGTAGATTTGCCCACTCCAAATTGATTCCCGACTCACCGGTAGCTGTCTGGTGTTGCAAGCTTCCACAGGGCTATCGCCACTCGCTTCTCAACTGTGAGGGCTGCTCTCATCCTGGTATTCTGGCGCTTCAGGGCTGGGGAAAGCAAGTCACAAAGTTCCATGAAAGTGCCCTTACGCATGCGAAAGTTTCGCAGCCACTGGGAATTGTCCCACACCTGCAGCACGATGCGGTCCCACCACTCTGTGTTTGTTTCCCAGGCCCAGAATCGGCGTTCCATGGCATGAACCTGCCCCAGGAACACCATGATTTCCACATTGCTGGGGCTTGTGCCTTGTGAGAGGTCTATGTCCATGTCAATTTCCTCATCACTCTCGTGGCCGCGCTGCAATCGCCTCCTCGGCTGGTCCTGGTTTTGCTTTGGCATGTCCTGGCTCTGCATATACTCCAGGACAATACGCGTGGTGTTCACAGTGCTCATAATTGCCACGGTGATCTGAGCGGGCTCCATGATCCCAGTGCTAGCTATGGCGTCTGGTCTGAAAAAAGGTGCGAAACTAGTATCTGACGGACCAGGGGAAGGAGGGAGGGAGGGAGGGGCGAGTGACGACATGGCGTACAGGTACAGGGAATTAAAATCAACAAAGGTGGCTGTGCATCAGGGAGAAACACAAACAACTGTCACACAGAATGGCCCCCCCCCCAAAGATTGAACTCAAAAGCCTAGGTTTAGCAGGGTTGATTTGACGGAGGGAGGGGGAAGCAAATGAATACAGAACAAATCTATTTTTTACATCTTAAGACGACGGTGCAGCATGACTGATAGCCCTCGGCATCTTCTGGGTGCTTGGCAGCAAATACTGGGCACTTGGCAGTTATAGCCACATTTTTCCTGTATGATGACAATGGCCTTCAGGCCTATTGCACGATCTGCTGCTCAGGGAAGACTCTGCTAATGTGCGCTGGGCGCTTGGCAGAAAATGGCATACTACGACTGATAGCCATCATCGTCAATGTGAAGGCAGCAGAATATGCCTGGGGGGATGGGGGACTGGGGAACATATGGAGTTCCAGCCACTGCTGTACAACGATGACAGTTACCAGTCGTAATAAACCATCTACTGCCAAAAGGCAAAAGCTGGTGCAATGCAGCCCTACGGCTGCCAGCACCCAAGATCGCCGATGAAGGCTACCAGTCATGCTGCACCGTCTACCGCCAAAAGGCAGTTAGCTGCTGCTGCTGTGTAGCAATGCAGTCCCACGTCTTCCGACACCCAGATGACATATGGTGACGGTGAGCTGAGCTGAGCGGGCTCCATGCTTGCCGTGGTATGTTGTCTGCACAGGTAACCCAGGTAAAAAGGCCCGAATCTATTGTCTGCCATTGCTCTGACGGAGGGGGAGGGGCCTGACGACATGTACCCAGAACCCCCCGCGACACTGTTTTGCATCATTCGGGCATTGGGATCTCAACCCAGAATTCCAATGGGCGGCGGAGACTGCGGGAACTGTGGGATAGCTACCCATAGTGCAATGCTCCGGAAGTTAGACGCAAGCCTCGGTACTGTGGACGCGGTCCGCTGACTAGAGCACTTAGAGCATTTTATGTGGGGACACACACAATCGGCTGTATACAACCGATTTCTATAAAACCGGCTTCTATTAATTCGACCTAATTTCGTAGTGTAGACATACCCTTAGTTTTGTGAGATCTTTTTGAAGTTCTTCACAGTCTGCTTTGGTCTTAACTGTCTTGAGTAGTTTAGTATCATCAGCAAACTTTGCCACCTCACTTTTTACCCCTTTCTCCAGATCATTTATGAATAAGTTGAATAGGATTGGTCCTAGGAATGACCCTTGGGGAACGCCACTAGTTACCCCATTCCATTCTGAGAATTTACCATTAATTCCTACCCTTTGTTCCCTGTCTTTTAACCAGTTCTCAATCCATGAAAGGACCTTCCCTTTTATCCCATGACAACTTAATTTACATAAGAGCCTTTGGTGAGGGACCTTGTCAAAGGCTTTCTGGAAATCTAAGTACACTATGTCCACTGGATCCCCCTTGTCCACATGTTTGTTGACCCCTTCAAAGAACTCTAATAGATTAGTAAGACACGATTTCCCTTTACAGAAACCATGTTGACTTTTGGCCAATGATTTATGTTCTTCTATGTGCCTGACAATTTTATTCTTTACTATTGTTTCAATTAATTTGCCCGGTACCAACGTTAGACTTACTGGTCTGTAATTGCTGGGATCACCTCTAATGCCAATATTTAAAAAGGGCTCTACATTTGCTATCTTCTAGTCATTGGGTACAGAAGCCGATTTAAAGGACAGGTTACAAATCCTAGTTAATAGTTCTGCAATTTCACATTTGAGTTCTTTCAGAACTCTTGGGTGAACGCCATCTGGTCCTGGTGACTTGTTAATGTTAAGTTTATCAATTAATTCCAAAACCTCTTCTAGTGACACTTCGATCTGTGACAGTTCCTCAGATTTGTCACCTTCAAGAAAAAGGTCTCTTGTAAGGTATCATTACAAAGCTTATAATCTACTGAGTGTGTTCATCCTGTTTGTGTGAATGTATCATTTTTGTATCTGAAACTAGAAATATTAAATATAACTCTGAGGTCCTATTGTAATTATGCAAAGTGTGGGCCATTAATGGTGGTTTGGAATCTTGATGGGTCCCATCAACTAGGACAATTGACTATAGATGGCTCTGTTTACTTGCAAGCCTTCCTGTGGGTCAGACTGGGAAGAATGAAGGCTTGGGGTCTCACAGGACATGTGACCATGTCACCTGGTACTGGAATCCATCTTAAACCTGGGGCTTTTCCATTTAGAAGGAGCGGTGGGGACCCAGAGAGGCAAAAGATTCCCGCCTTGTGCCAAAGCTATATAAGGGCCAATCCGTGGACCAGAACAAAGCGGGCTGCAGTCATGAGAAATCCCCTAGCTACCACCTGAGCTGGAACAAGGACTGTACCAGGGGAAAGGATTGGGCCCAGGCTAGAAAGGAGTCTATTCTGTGAATAAAGCTTACTGGAAGATCTCTGAGAGTGAGATTTACCTGCATTTAGTTTCCTACTGTATTAGGCTTAGACTTGCATGTTTTTGTTTTATTTTGCTTGGTAATTTACTTTGTTCTGTCTGTTATTACTTGAAACCACTTAAATCCTACTTTTTATATTTAATAAAATCACTTTTTACTTATTAATTATCCCAGAGCAAGTATTAATACCTGGGGGAGCAAACAGCTGTGCATAACTCTCTATCAGTGTTATAGAGGGCAAACAATTTATGAGTTTACCCTGTACAAGCTTTATACAGAGTAAAATGGATTTATTTGGGGCTTGGAGCCTATTGGGAACTGGGTATCTGGGTGTTGAGGACAGGAGCACTTTCTAAGCCATTTTCAGTTAAGTCTGCAGCTTTGGCGGACATGGTTCAGACCTGGGGCTGTGTTTGTAGCAGGCTAGCATGTCTGGCTCAACCAGGCAGTATTTTGAAGTCCCAAGCTGGCAGGGAAAATGGTCTCAGAGGTAGTCTCAGCACATCAGCTGGCAGTTCCCAAGGGGGTTTCTGTGACCCAACCCATCACAGAAGTGTTCTCCTACTGGCTTCTGTATGTTACCATTCCTGATGTTTGATTTGTGTCCAATTATTCTTTTATGAAGAGACTGTCTGGTTTGGCCAATGTACATGGCAGAGGGACATTGCTGGCACATGATGGCATATATCACATTAGTATATGTGCAGGTGAATGAGCCCCTGATGGTGTGGCTGATGTGGTTGGGTCCTCTGATGGTGTCACAAGAGTAGATATGGGGACAGAGTAGGCAACAGGGTTTGTTACAGGGATTGGTTCCTGGGTTAGTGTTTCTGTGGTGTGGTGTGGTGTGTAGAGGATGGACTACAAGCTGTCAGGAACAGTATCCCTGATGAGGCCACGGCACACCTGCTGGCTGAGCTTTGTGACTTTGTCCTCACCCACAACCATTTCAGATTTGGGGACAACTTATACCTTCAAGTCAGCGGCACTGCTATGGATACCCACATGGCCCCACAGTATGCCAACATTTTTATGGCTGACTTAGAACAACACTTCCTCAGCTCTCGTCCCCTAGCGCCCCTCTTCTACTTGCACTACATTGATGACATCTTCATCATATGGACCCACAGGAAGGAGGCCCTTGAAGAATTCCACCTGGATTTCAAGAATTTCCACCTCACCATCAACCTCAGCCTGGACCAGTCCACGCAGATCCACTTCCTGGACACTACAGTGCAAATAAGTGATGGTCAAATAAACACCATCCTATACCGGAAACCTACTGACCGCTATTCTTCCGTACATGTCTCCAGTTTCCATCCAGGACATATCACATGATCCATTGTCTACAGCCAAGCCCTAAGATACAACCGCATTTGCTCCAATTCCTCAGACAGAGACAAGATCTCTATCAAGCATTTTTAAAAATACAATGCCCACCTGAGGGAGTGAGGAAACAGATTGACAGAGCAAGATGGGTACCCAAAAGTCACCTACTACAGGACAGGCCCAACAAGGAAAATAACAGAACACCACTGGCCATCACGTACAGCCCCCCAGCTAAAACCTCTCCAGCGCATTATCAATGATCTACACCCTATCCTGGAAAACGATCCCTCACTCTCACAGACCTTAGGATGCAGGCCAGTCCTTGCTTACAGACAGCCCCCCAACCTGAAGCAAATACTCACCAGTAACTACACACCACAGAAACACTAATCCAGGAACCAATCCCTGTAACAAACCCCGTGGCCTACTCTGTCCCCATATCTACTTTAGCAACACCATCAGAGGACACTGGTTCTCCACTTGTAAGGTAATTCCCTTCTTTTCATGTGCCAGTATATTTATGCCTGTATCTGTAATTTTCACTCCATGCATCTGAAGAAGTGGGTTCTTTACCCACGAAAGCTTATGACCAAATAAATCTGTTAGTCTTTAAGGTGCCACTGCACTCACATATTATAGTGTTATGTCTGAATTATTGTCAAGGGAATTAAACCTTTAAGGGCAAAAGTTAGTGTGGCCATTCTGCTGTTGTGATTTCATTAATAATTGTAGTTGCATAGATAGTATATATAGTCGTGGATCTAAGTCCAGGAGGCACCACCAGATCACCTGATCCTCCTGTGTATCACAGGCCACCAACACCACCGAGCACCCGCACACTAAACCTAATTTCAGACTCTGACAGTAATATGAGTATGAAAACTAGAGATGTGCAAAATTGCAGCTGAATTTGGTTTTATGGAGCAAAATCCAGGGCCAGCTTGGGTAAACTTCTCAAATTTTATTTCAACTTGTTCAAAATTTGGCAGCAAAATATTGGATGGATAGGAGATTCCGCTTTCTGCCCATCTCTACCAGAAACGTCTGTGTTATGCCAAATCAGGTGTGGGGTCCCAGTTGCATCGTTTTTGCTGCGTTGCACAGCCTTCCATGTATGTGAAGCCAGGATTTATATTTTATTAACCTCTTAGGATTTTTTTCTTTAGAAAGGTGCGTTATACTATTCAAAAATAATGTGAACAGTCAGCTAACCAGGGAATTCCCTGCTTCACAAACGAGGCAGATTGATTTAGATATTGAGCTAAAGGTTCCTGCTGTTACGGCAGACTGCAACTAATCCCAACAATAAATTCATTCCATTTACATGGACTTTTCCTAATGGGATGCCTTATAAAATGGTATTAGAAAACTAACATTACAGTGTAAATGACCCCTGTATATATTCAGTTTATCATTGCTGAGTTACATTTTTTAATATATAGATATCTCTCTCTATGTAAATCTGAATTTACAAAATCTGACAAAGGATGGTCATGTGGTAGGATTGCCAACTTGATGGTAATTAAAAACCAGACACTCCAGCAGGAGTGCCGGAACCTCCCCTGCCCCGCCTCTTCCCCTGAGGCCCCGCCTCTGCGCATGAGGCCCTGTCCCCGTCCACTCCTCTTCCCCCCTACCCACCATCGCTCACCGCTTCCCCTCCCCCGGTCAGGAGGGACTTGCCTGCGGAGCCGGGGCTGGGAGCTGCAGCTGTCCGACGCAGGTAGGAGGCGGCCCCGTCTGAGTAGGGACTGGCACCTCCCCGCCTTCCCCACCTGCAGTAACCAGACTTTGGGTGTCTGGTCCGTAAATCTGACCGGACACTGTCAGTTCCCCTTTTCAACCAGACTTTCTGGATGAAAACCGGGCAGCTGGCCACCCTATTGTGTGATTAAGGCTGGGGCTCAGGAGATCAGAGTGCAGTTCCCAGCTATGCTGAAGTTTCCTGTGTGACGTTGGGAAAGTCACATGGGTGTATCTACGCAGCCCACGGCAGCAAGTCGCAGAGCCTGGGTCGACAGATTTGGGTTTGAAAGCCCGAGCTTCAGCCTGAGCCACAACGTGTGCACAACTATTTTTAGCACAGAAGCCCAAGCTCAAGTTTGTCACCCCAGGCACAGAGGCTTGCTGCCATAGGCTGTGTAGACGAACCCTAAATCTCTTTGTACCTCAGTTCCCCAATCTATAAAATCCAATGATACTTCCTTTGTCTTTCTTCCCTATTTAGAATATAAACACTAAGCACTACTGTAATACACATAATACTAGTACAAAGGCAGATAACCGCACAAGGGGCTTCTTTTGCTTGCATGTATATCTCTAACATCTCCACATCTGTACTGTGTAGTGTATGCTAATGCTGTAATTGCTGTTAAAAGGTTAACTCCAGTGTAGTGTAATCAAGTATAATCACTACATTGTTTCAAAGAAGAGTAAATCAATTCCAATTAACTGGATTTTCAGAGATTCTAAGTACACTCAGCTGACTGGGTCTTCAAAAGGGTTCTAAACACCCAGAAAACTAAACCACATGTATCTTAAATTTTATAAACTAGGATTGAGAGGAGTGGATTTCCAATTAGAAAGTATTTGGGAATGAGAGTGTTTTGAAGTTGTTGTAATTTGGGGTTGCTATTTTATGACATCATTGTACTTCTCAGTAGGAGCCCTACTTGGTGATAAAATCTAATGCACCCAGATCCTGTAAACACTTACCCATGTACTTAATGGGCCTGCTCACATGTAAACGTTACTTCAGTTGAACTATTTATATCAGTTAGGTTAGGTATGTAGAGAAGTGTCTGCAGGATCAGGGCCAAGGACTGCCAGGATCAAATTTTTCTTTAGGAAGCATTTCAAATCAAATTACCTTAAAGCTGTTGTAATAAAATAAAGGGTATAACTGAACCAAAAAAGGTTTTTGATCCTAACCATTTTTTTTAAATGATAGAACATTTCCAAGTGTAGCCACCACTAGCACTTCTCCCTCAGTAGTAGAAACAGTATAGACAGATAAACAGTGTTATAACAACCCTATCATCCACACTTGCTCAATGCACTCAGGTTAAAATAGCTATGGCCACTCTATACAAGGGGTAAAATTTTCAAATCCCGTTTTCAAAAATGACTTAAGAGCCGAAGTCTCAATGAAATCCTCCTAAGTGCCCAGGTTACTTTTAAAAATAGGTCCTAGGTTTCTAAGACGCTCAGGCAATTGTGAAAATACACCTCTACCCCGATATAACGCGACCTGATATAACACAAATTCAGATATAACGCGGTAAAGCAGTGCTCCGGGGAGGGGGGGGGGGAAGAGGCTGCGTACTCCGGCGGATCAAAGCAAATTCGATATAATGCGGTTTCACCTATAATGCGGTAAGATTTTTTGGCTCCCGAGGACAGCGTTATATCGGGGTAGAGGTGTATTACCCTAAAGCTTGGAGCCTTGCCACCAGCAATGGAGCTACAGCAGACTGAAATTTTAATTAACAAACAAAAAAAAAGCTTACTGTAGACACAGCCCCAGGGAAGAGCATGCAATCAAATTGTAGCATGCATCGAAGTGGGAGTCATGCTGGCAAATACAATGGTGTGTCATTAATACAGCTGCCCCCCTCAACACCCACTGAGAGAGACAAGAGTCCCATTCACTGAATGGAGATGCTGAAACAGTGACATGCATTTCTAAAAACTTGCTCGATAAATGCCTTTGTGTTATTATATAGTAACTATTTATTTAGCTCTCTGGTCTCACCGCTGTAACTATGCATTGGATCGCTCCTTTAAGGCTCTTGCAGCTTTTCCATGATAACACTCACCTCCAACCTACAGTAACAGGAGAGCCCTCAGTAATATGCTTGCAGTGCTAGTTGTCTCCTATTTCACTCCCTTTACAGCCCCCAAAAGTCCCAGACTAAAATAGTGCTCCAAGGGAACTGGAGCATAATCAGCCCCTTAAAAACAATTTGAATAGTGCTAAGTCTTATTCTGTTACAGTAGGTTAATGGCTCTGTGTGGACCACACATCTGGTAGTAGTAAAAAAGGCCCACACTAGCGCAGCATCTTGGCAGGCCCTGAGCAACCCTTCAGTAGTCCTCATGCAAGGATTTTGTGACTGCCATTAGAGCACATTAGTGACCAATGTCGTGTGTTAAAATGCAGGTGTAGTCATGTAAAACTGATACAATGGGGCCACTGAACTCCAATCTGCTGACTGTTAACTCTGCTTCCTTTAGAGTGTATAAACAAGCAGAGAAAATAGAACACAGATTTTGCCTCCAAGGCTAGACTTTGCCCATTTTGCCTCCAAAGGCCAGTTTGTCTGGGCCCAGCGCCCCCTCACCAAGGGTTGAGGGCAGCACAGTACACCAGGAGCAACCTGTCCTCTGACTTCTAATGTGGGGAGGGGAAAGAGATGAACCCTTGGACCATTTTCAGAGACCAGGAAGATTCAGGCTCTGGCACACTGTGACTCCCTCCCACTCCAAAACACACTCATTTGTCGTCTTGGCAGCACCAAGGGCATTTAAGAAAATTCTGGTAACCCTGAAACAGATTCAATCCATTCCTGGATCACTTGTTCTTTAAAGCACTACCAAGAAGCCATCATGAGAGTTCTAATGAAACATGAGTTTGTGATAAATGACACTCAAAAAAGCCACCTTGCCCCTGCTCAGTGACTTATCCCCTTGACTGTTCTAAGGGGCACCTCTGTTGGACAAGTCTCTGTCCCAGAAGTGATTTACCAAAATCAAGGGCTTAATATGTCAGATCCAACTATCAAGGAAATCCTCCAGGCAAACTCATCTTATAGCAGGGAGGGATAAATGGTTACCTGTACAAAGAATTTCTTGTGGGCAATGTTCCACCTGAGAATGCTATACACAATCAGGAAGAAGTAGGGAGTACACCCCATCATGCCACAGGACCTAGGAACTGCTCTAGTCTGGTGCACCCCAAAGCACTGTATGATGCAGGACTCACATCTCCAGCCTCCTCCAGGGAAATGATCAACAAAGAGTCTGAAGGGATGGGGCCAAAGCAGTGAGCATCAAACTGCTTAAAATAGCTAGAAGTCAGGGAGATAACGAGAGCCTCAACATTTTCAGACTCACAGGACAAAGACAAGCTTAGAAAGTGCAACATCATCACCACAATCACAGCAGCATCAAAAAAGTAGAAAACTCTGGAAGAAGGCAAACAGTCTATTCACCAAATTCAAAAAAGAAAGAAATGTCTCTCTCTGATAAGGGCTATGAGATTATAGCCGTGGATTTTTGATCCCCAAAATAATATAGTATTTTCTCACCACTTGGTTCTGACAGCCGTTTCTGAAGAGGATCCATATCCTTATATATACACATTATCTGTAAATTTCTTCTTGGAAACTAATAATGTCTTTATGATCTAATCGGAGCACATTTTATCTTTCATTTTCTCCCACTCAGAAGCAAGGTAGCAAACTTCAGGATGGAAGATTCAAAATGCATAACCCAGCCTTGCTGAAGGAGATCCAGACACACTAAGAAGCTTTATACTGTCCACTACCACCTGTTCCTATACTGACGGCACTTCCCGTTACGAGGTCTGACTCTGCTACAGTGGAGCTTATATGCACAGACCTCCCCATCAGGGTCTTGTCAGGAAGGCAGAGAACACTCATACAAACAAAAGTAGGTCCCCTTTTAAGTTGGCTAAGAAATTGTCTGCACAACGCCACATAAGTCAAGCAAACATATTCAGTCAGCCTCTAAGGAGTATGAAGTCCCAGAGACAGGATTCTAAAGCCCATAAAGTGAGGGCTCCATCAGTACCAAACCCCATTACAGCAGCACCCTTCCACCGGTCCCATCAAAGTTGAAATCTTGGGATCCATCAGTTCCAGTACAATCAGAGTGGCTGCCACTGACAGTAGAAACATGAAGTCTCACTCCATCAACCCCTTGCACTCCAGGGTGGTCACAGACTTATACCACACTGGAGGATGTCTTTGCTCTTCCCCCATCATCAGGATCTTCCCTATTGAGGGGGAATGACTCCACAAAGGGATGCTACCTTGGACAGAAATCTACTCCATCTTCCAGCTATGCCTTTCCAGCATCAGCACCGCCGGTGGACTTGGATCCTTTCTTCTCCTCCTGGGGAGAATCCAAGCCATCAGAACACCCACCATCTCCTCTGCTGAGAACTGTTAGCCCAATGAGATCTAAAGCCTCCTCCCCGGCACTCACCTTGGGACTGCAGGAACCTCATGCCTTGGGGACCTCAACAACCCCCTCCAGATCTGGCATAATGGCCATACTGGGGAACATGGGGCCCATATGCCAGATATACAGAATCCATGTGTTCTGCCAGGGAATGCATCCCCATTCTCCTCTGAGGGAACTTCCTCCTGACCTTGCTGAAGATGAGGACTTTGAACTTGTTCCTCTGATACTGGTGAAATTCTTTGTCTCCTGATAAAGCAGTCACTCCAGCATCTCCATCCCTACCGGATGCCCCTAAACCATTTCAGGAGTTATTACGCAGGGTGGCAGAAGCACTCCAGATCTCCCTGGAGGAGGCCCAGCATACCCAGCACCAGCTCCTAGATATTCAGCCAACCACTAAATCCAGTCAAATAGCATTTCCCGTCAACGAAAGTAGTCTAGAACCTGCTAGAACAGTTTTACATATGCCAGCCGCATGTGCCCCTACCTTCAAGAGGGCAAGGAAATGATATTTTGTCCCAGCCCAGGGAGCAGAATTTCATTTTACCCAGCCAGCTCTGAATTCTGATGGTCCAGGCAGCCATGGACAGAGCTAGACACAAAACATTAAATCAACGCCTTCTGACAAGGAGTCTGAACATCTAGAAGAAAAGTATTCACATCTAGTAGCCTTTAGTTTTGTATAGGAACTATTGAGGGCTGTTGGCTAAGAACAACTATCTCAGCTACTCACAATTCTCAGATTTGGTAGACAATCACAACAGAACAGCGCTCATTGCTAGGCTTTTATTGATGAAGGCAAGCTGGGGGCCAGAACTGCACTTCAATCAGAAGTTGATGCTGTTAGAGGGCTTTCCCTTTACCCTCCCACTTCCCTGGTTCTTGTCACACAGACAGCAAGCAGCAAAAGATCAGAAGTCCAAAGTGCAGACAATGCGATGTTTATTGGGGTTAGTTTCCAAGCAAGCATATTCCAAAGCCCTTTACACCAGTCGGGCTTATCTCTATAGGCCAATAGAGTCTGTTCCCCAGTGTTCTGTTCCCAGCTTTGACACCGCAGAGCCTGGCCTGTGTCCCTGTTCCCCATTCCCAGTTCCCTATTCCCGTCCCCCCACTTAGCAAACATGATTCCAATTTCCCTTCCCTCCCCTTCCTGTTTGACCCCAGTTTATATAGTAATATTCTCAGCTATACCTTAACCAATCATTTTGCGGAAATTTAACTAACCAATCCTAACGTATTGTAACATAATTCTCTAACCAATTATATCCCACTACCCTAATTAACTTACACCTAGCAAAATTAATTATACAGCAGACAGAAAATTAGAGAACCAGACAGATTAACAATAGAAAAGTGGGAGCCATAAAGATAAAACAATACAAAAATGAGGGTTTCACAACCATTGATAAGTGATTTCTTGCCAGACGGGATGCTATCAAACTAAGTTTTCTTTACTCCCAACCGTTTACTTCCCTCCCTGCCTTTTACCCTTTGCTGTCTTTACCTCGGGATTGTTCAAAAAGTCAGTAAAAAACTTTTATCTCCATGGTCGCCCATGCATCTTTACTTTAAAAATGTCAACAGAATCCAGCAGACTTCCATCCAGAGGTGAAAGTAAACTGGTACGCCCCAGTACGGCGTACCGGCAAGAGCCGGTGTGCCGTACCGGGGCGGCCCAGCTTCCCAAGGCCCTTTAAATAGTCTGGGGACTATTTAAAGGGCTGGGGCTCCCGCTGCCTCTACTGCCCTGGGCCCTTTAAATAGCCATCGGAGCCCCCCCCGCCGCTACACCAAGGCTCCGGGGGCTATTTAATGGGCCAGGGCGGTAGAAGCAGGGGGGTCCTGGGCCCTTTAAATAGTCCCCAGAGCTCCAGAGTAGTGGCGGGGCTCCGGGGGCTATTTAAAGGGCCCGGGGCAGTAGAGGCAGGGGAGCCCCGGGCTCTTTAAATAGCCCCCGGAGCCCCTGGCTGCCGCTGCCCTGGGGTAGCAGCAGCAGCTGGGGGCTCTGGCAGCAGTTTAAAGGGCCTGGGGCAGTAGTGGGGGCCGAGCCCTGGGCCTTTTAAATAGCTGCCGGAGCCCCCGGCTGCCGCTGCTATCCCAGCGGGGGAGGGGGAGGGCACTTACCGGTACAGGGCGGGCCAGGGCTGGCTCTGACCCCCCCATCCCCACCCCTTCCACCCAAGGCCCCGCCCCTTCTGGGGGCCAGAGCCGGCCCCAACCCAGCCCTGTACCGGTAATCCCCAATTTTACTTTTTTCCCCTCTCTCCCAACATGTTTTTTGAAAAAAAAAAAAAACCCAAACATTTCACATAAATATCTAAAGTACCCTCCATTAAAACTTCAGAAAAACCATAAGTTTGAGAGAGGGAGATGGGGTGGAAAGCAACCCTGTGAAGTTATTTTAAAGTACAGGCTAACAGCATCAAATTAAGCAAACTGAGGAGGAGGAGGAAGAGAAGAAAAAAAAGAAGAAAAAAGTGAGAAAATGGTCGGGCTCCCTAAGTCTAAACAGCTGGGAACCCTTACCCCCAGCTTTTTATCCTGGCTCAGGGAGAAGAGTGGGGGTTGTTACCCACTCCTGCAAACCCTGCCGTTTTTCACTTTGAAACCTTTTTTTTCCTCCGCTCCCCTAAGACCAAGTCCCAGCTCCTGTCTCTTAAGGTGGTCTGTTAACTCTGCTTTTGACTCCAAACCCTATGGTGCCAAATCATTTTTAACCACCCCAACTCTAATTTATAATCTTCCAGTAGCCTTTGCTGGAATAGCACCAAACTTGAAAGATTACTGGCAGCTTCCCATAATGCTGCCTTTACTTCAAACCTCTTACAAGCGGACTTAAGTGCCTCCTTTCCCTGGAAGGCATCCAGTCCCCAGGGGCATGGACCTCCTTCCACTACCTATTTACCAAGGAGGGTGGGCTCCTCACAGAGCCCCCATCCCTCTGGGTCCCCTAACAGATGCAGCAGACACATCATCTAGGTTGATGGCAATGGCTATTCGAATGCACCAGGAATTATGGTTGCACACCTGGGGATTTCCCAGGGAGGTCCAGAACACCACAGAAGACCTGCACTTCGATGAAGCTCACCTTTTCAGTGAAAAGATGGATGAGTCCTTGCACACTTTAAAGGATTCTAGAGCCAGCCTCTGCTCCCTGGGAATATATACGCCTGCCCCGAAAAGGAAATATCACAGACAGCCTTACAGACTTAGATCAGAATCTCAACAGTTTTATCACCAGCGGTCTTATGACCCTCCTTGTAAGAGGCAGAGAGTACAGAAGTCTCATTTCCCTTCACCACTTGCATCTACAATACCAGCTCAATCCCATCCCCTGGTGAAAAAATATTTTTGACAAGTTTGAGAATTGCAAACCACTAATGATACCACCGCTGCTCAATCTCAACAAACTATTCAGTGATAGTTTAGCACTGTTTCCACAACTGGAGTGCCATAACAATGAACATGTGGGTGCTAGATAGCCTCCAATCTGGCTATACAATTGAATTTACTTCCCTACCTCCTCCAAAAAAACCCATCTCCATCTGTCTTCAGGGACGATTCTCACAAGGGGATTCTCATACAGGAAGTGGAGTCCTTCCTCCAGCAAGGAGCAATAGAACATATTAGGTTTTTTACTCTAATTACTTCCTAATCCCCAAAAAGAAGGGAAGCTGGAGACCTATCCTCGATCTTCACAACCTTTACAGATTTATCCACAAGCTGAAGTTTTGCATGGTTATGCTGGCATCTATAATCCCATCCCTGGAGAAAGACATACAGTTTACAGCTGTCAATATGAAGGATATAATTTGGATATTCACAGTGATGAGCTGCCAAAATCTTAACAACCGGTTCCCTACCAGGTCTTCAGCGGCACTTCAGCAGTGGGTCCTTCAGTGCCGCCGAAGATCGGGAGCGAGTGAAGGTCCCGCCTCCGAAGACTTGGAGCGCCGCCCGGTGAATACAAGCCCCACGTGTTTTTTTACGTGTTTTTTTTAAGTCATCCCTGCCAGGGCCCTGTCAAAACTGTTCGAATCGGGCCCCGCACTTCCTAAAGCCGGCCCTGCACATTGGGGTTGCAAAATTGTTTCGGGGTTTCCCAAAACAGCCTGTCCCCCCATCCGATCCCCACCCACGTCCTGCCCCCGACTGCCCCCCTCAGAACCCGCAACCCATCAACCCCCCCGCTCCTTGTCCCCTGACCACCACCCCCTGAGAATCCCCACCCTAACTGCCCCTCAGGACCCCACCCCCTACCCAACTCGCCCCGCTCCCTGTCCCCTGACTGCCCCGACCCCCCATCCACCACCACAATCCACAGACTGTCCAGGATTTCCAAAGGGGACTGCACCTACATTCAACATTTTTTTAGGGGTCCACAAATGAAAGACAGTTGAAAACCACTGTTCTACTCACTGCTGGATGGCACTGCCTATTGGTGGCTATGGGGATTAGCTTGTGTGACGTTAATAATATAAACTGTGACCATATAGATCATTGTTGCAACCAAGGTCCTATAGTAGCCCAAATCTTGTACAAAGGAGGTCACGTAAGGTGTCTGTGAAAAGCTTATGATTTGCTGGTTATGATTATGCTATCTGTATGCATGTACCATTTTTTTATTTAAAGTTACAGTATAAGTATTGGCTCTATACTGTCTGTATTTCAAATTTGTACTATGCTTCTGTGTGACACCCCAGACAATTTGGCGTCAGCATTGCCTAGCCTGCTTGATGGCCCATTAAGGACCATCAGCTATACAATTGACCCATTGAGAGAAGGCAGATACACCTTGTGACTCAGCAAGGCATGCAGGGACATGCCTATGGACAGAACTCTAAAGATTTTCCATGCCATGTGCTGGGTAGCTTGTCTTTTTGGAAGAGACTATAAAAGGCAGCTGCATCTCCTTCATCTTGTCTTCAATCCTGCTTCTTGCCTCTGGAGGAACTTTGTTACATTGAAGCTCTGAAACAATGGACTGAATGACCCATCCAATCTGTGGATGTACTCCAGAGACTTGATTTGAACCTGCACTTTATTCCATCACTGCTACAAGCCTGAACCAAGAACTTTGCCATTCCTGTATGTAATTGATTCCATTTAACCAATTTTAGCTCTCATCTATATTTCTTTCTTTTTATGAATAAACCTTTAGATTTTAGATTCTAGAGGATTGGCAACAGCGTGATTTGTGGGTAAGATCTGACTTGTATATTGACCTGGGTCTGGGGCTTGGTCCTTTGGGATTGGGAGAACCCTTTTTCTTTTACTCAGGTATTGGTTTTCATAACTGTCACGGAGTCCCCGGGCGATGCTCTGGGACTGCTCCCCACAAAGCCAGTCAGGACTCTGGGGAGCCTCCTCTCCCTTGGAGCAGACTGTCTTCAGGGCAAGAAGCTCCCACGGCTTCACCTTCCTGGGTCTGACCTTGGAGCATTCAGCATCCTCTGCCCCTCCGTGTGCTTCCAACAGCGAGTCCGCCCAGGTGGGGTCCTGGGGAAGCCAGAGGGTCCCGCACGCACCCCCACTCCGCAGTCAGACGTGACTCTGAGCTAGCCAGTAAAACAGAGATTTATTAGATGACAGGAACACAGTCTAAAACAGAGCTTGTAGGTACAGAGAACAGGACCCCTCAGCCGGGTCTGGGGCCCAGCGAGTCAGACAACCCTGTCTGCACTCACTCCCCGTCCCCAGCCAGCTCCAAACTGAAAACCCCTCCAGCCCCTCCTTTCTGGCCTTTGTCTCTTTCCTGGGCCAGGAGGTCACCTGATCTCTTTGTTCACCTTTAGCTATTCCCTTGCAGGGGGGAAGGGCCCCAGCCATTTGTTGCAGGATACAGAGTGTTGGCCATTTATGCACACTGGAGACTTAAGAAATGCATAGGGGGAACTGAGGCACCCACACAGTATTCAGAGGAAACATTAAGAACAGTCCCACTTCGTCACAATAACCATTCTTCCCCATAACAAGTGGCACTGGTGGTGATACTGAGAAACTGCAGTGTCTAAGGGAATTGCTTGTATGACTTATGGTTAGCCAGTGGGGTGACACCAAAGTCCTCTCTGTTTGGCTGGTTTGGTTTGCCTTAATGGTAAAGGAACCCCAGCCTTGGGCTGTAACTGCCCTGCTCTAAGCAATTTGTTCTGAATTGATGCTCTCAGTTGTGTCCTGCCAGAGACCGCATTGTTGCAGCTTGATCAGGCCAATGACCCTTCCAGTGGTTACACCCCATCAATTTGTTCTCTGCAACCGCTCTCTTGCTCCAGGAACTGCAGCATCCTTTCTGTGACTCAGCTCTCCAGTCAGGTCACTACTGTGGTTTCCCCTTACAGAGGGGTGAGGCAGGGTAGGAGGTGCATCAAGCAGTCTCAGGCAGTCTTCTGTTTCACTGCCTCAGAGTGCTACTCCTGCTGTGGCTGGCAGAGGAACCTGGACCCACCCTCTACTCCAGGTTCTGACTCAGGGACCCTCTACACTGCAGCCAAGCTCCATTCCCTGCCTTTCCCTGAGCTGCTTCCATACCTCCTGGCTCTCCCCACTCCTCTGGGTTTGCCAGTCTCTTCACTCCTTCCTCCCAGGGAGTAACTTTAGTTAACTCAGCTCTGCAGCACCCCCTCTGCCCCCCCAGGAGTCACTGCAAACTTCTTCCCTGCAGCCCCTTCTGATTCCAATTTCCTGTCTTTTGTAGAAGCCCCACCTGTCCCTCACAGGTGAGCTTCTCTCTAATGAGCTGCCTCCAACCAAAAGCTCCCCCCCCCATTTCCAGCCTAATTAGCTGATTGGGCCCACGTGGCCCAATTCATCTCTTGCAGGGCCAGTGTGGGGGCACATCCCATGTCAGGAGAATACATGAAGGTAAGGTAAGTAACTATTAAAAGAGTCTTCTCAGTTGCGTACACATCAAGACATATCTCGTAACTAGGGGTATTGTCCATAGAACAGCAATGCTGCATTTTTCAGTAGGACAGAGTGCCATGTTTGCATCTGAGGAGTTGTCCGGGTCTCATTTGAAGTATTTGGTAAATGTCTAACTAGATGATCAAGTGGCTGCCTTCTGTCTCTTCTGAAGCAGTGTGCAGGGGCTCTGTGTATGACTATGCTGTGGCCCTGATTGAATGTGATAGTGTCAGTGCTTTGATTCCTCTTGGGCAGACTAAGGGCCAGACTTTCATACGATCTCAGCACCCAACAGCTCCTGTTAATCACAATGGGTGCCCCTGAAAATCTGGCCGCTTCATTTTTATGCCCTAAAGTAGCCAAAAAGCCTTTCTGAAAACCTCGACGAAGGGAGAAGTGCTTGGGAAGCTGTGGTAGAAGGAAACCAGTCATACGCCTCCCCAGACTACCAATCAAACGCCTTTCACTTACACTATGTTCTGCTACTAAGAGTCATTGCACACACTGCTGAATGAGAATGAGACATTTTGTTTCATACCTGCACATTTCTCATCTCAGAAACATCATGTCCAGCTATTCTGCCCCATCTGTGACATAAGATGGTGCAGCAGATTGGCAGGATCTACCCTTCACTCACTCTTTTAGCAGGAGATAGTACCTGCATAAAGTTGCTAGAAAGTTCTGCTTAGTCTTTGGGTGAAATCCAGGCCCAATTAAATCAATGGCAAGACTCCAATTGAGTTCAGCGGGGCAAGGATTTCATCCATTATGGCAGGTACATGCTTCATAACTCCACCCAGATATAAGAGGGAGCAAGAGCTTGGAGGTCTTTCAGGAAACCCTAGGAAGAGCTGGGTAGGAGGAGAAAGCTTAGGCTGATCTTGTTCTAAGATACTGGTCCTGAGTTACCAATGAACCCAAACTGCAGGAAAGACAGTAAATTTTGCATACATTTTAACTGAACGAGAGTGGGAACATTGCCACCTCACAAAAATATTTTTAATTAATTTGTCTAAGAAAGATGTGGACAAATTGGAGAGAGTCCAGAGGAGAGCCACAAAAAAGATAAAAGGTTTAGAAAACCTGACCCATGAGGAAAGGTTAAAAAAACTGGGCATGCTTGGGGGGAACTCTTCAAATATGTGAAGGGCCTGCTACGTCTTGGGTGTCCAGAGAGGGCTGTACAGTGCAAAAGACACTTTTTGGGGGGGTGAAATCCGGGACTGTGTGTGCATTGGGGTCACCCTGCAAGTAGTAACCAGGGCAGCTAGAAGCCAGAGTGTGACTCGTGTTTGCTGACAGACTGCTGGGGTCAGGGCTGCTGGACCAGGGCTGTGGCTGTACACAGAGAATCAGGGCGTGACTTGCATGCTTGTAGGCTGGTTGTGAGCAATCCAGGTTGGGAAGTGCAGCAGCAAAGCATTGTGAGGCAACCCGGGTGGCAGGGCAAGTGGTGACACAGGCCTGCACAGGTCTGGATTGCACCCCAGCATGTCATAAAGCTAGTATCGGTATACTAGTATTAGGCAGTATAACTGCATCCAAGTGGGGCTTGTAACTATTTCAGTAAAAAAAAATCACTCACCTAACCAGTATAATTAGACCAGAACAAAAACTGTATGTAGACCAGGCCAAAATTCCCTTTGGTCAGTAAAGTAGGCAGATATAACCCAAAGTTACATATGGAACTTTCTGAATGAGAAGGGACCATTTTCCCATAAACACTTTTTAAAAGCAGCCTCTTTAATTAGTTGAATGAAATGTTCCTTGAGGGGTATGTGAGATGGTGGCAGGAATTAATACCTGCTGGGATTTGAACGAGGAACCTTTGGATCTAGCGGCAATACTCCTGCTTTTTGAGCTAAAGAGGAAGGAATGTTTAAACAGCTTAGTTGCTATGGGGCAAAACCATCTCTAGTATGCGGGCCGCGATGTAGAATAAGTCTGAGCTGCAGATTTTTAACCCACTAGCTATCTCTTTTCCACAGAAAACCTTTTGTTCCAGTTTGCGCTTTTAGGGGACTTATGTCTTGTTTTTTAAGGCAAGGGGTAAAATTTTCAAAAGTGCCTAAGTCCAATTTTCAGAAGTCCCTTAGGCATTTAGAAGCCTGTGTCTGGGATTTAAGTTCCTAAAGATCACTTTTGAAAATAGGACTAAAATTCCCAAGTCACTTAGCCACTTTTTAAAATGTTACCCAAGGACTTTAAAGTGACCAGCTTGCATATCTCTCTATCAGGTTTTTAAAAATACACTAGAGGTATAACAAATATACCTTAGGACAGATACAACTACTATCATCACACCCTTCCCATTTGAAGTGTTCATGCAATGCATGTCTGTGGCTTGTTGACATGGCCAGGGGCTGCCTAAGTTCAAAGCTAGTCTTGAATTTGTTTGCTCTCTCCACCCTTTGCCTGGCTTTTGGGTACTCTTGAATGTGCTAAATATAAATGAGAATACAAAGAACTAACCTAGATGAATAAAGCAGCACAGGTGTGCTTTACAGACACACCCTTTAGGAGCCCGTTTTACGCTACAACTCAATATATAATCATTAGACTGTCCCACCACTGGCTGGGAATAAGACACTTTAGGTCTATTAGACAATGGAAACTGTAGATAAACATAGATTTATTTAGTATGTATATTTCAGTAGCGGTAAAACTTTAGCGTAATTCATAGTTACTCCTCTATATTTTGATAGAATGTCAAAGAAGCATTTTGCTTGCCCAAACCTTGTAGATCACACAGACAACGTCAGGGAAATCTTTGAATGTGTTGCCAACAGGCTATGGAAAATATGGTTGGGGTTGTGGGAGCAGAGTGTGTGCTGACAAACTGACATCCCCAAAATTCATCCCCAAAATGCACACCTGAACAATCAGAGCAGGAGTAAACTAACATGGGGCAGTTGGTATTGAAAGCAAACTGTGTGCACCATGGACGAATGCTCTAGGAACTATCAGTGCTGATCGTGTCTGTTTGGTTATGTGCAAATGCTATTAGGAGTCAGTCAGTTGGTGGTCCACAAGCAGCACTAAAATGTGCGCAATTGCAGTTTATAGGTACTTTGTACTTTCCCACCACTCCTAAGCCACAGGCCAACCTTAACTGTGACACCATCCTTCATCCCCACATGTCTGATGGCACTTTTGGTCAAGACTGGTATGTGGAGAGTTCCCCATTTTGATACAACTTTATTTCCAGGGTGCACTTGAGTTACAAAGCCGGCAACATTGATTAGTGCTGCAGCTTGATACAGTGGGCTGGAGTCCCTTTGTGTTTAGAAGTCAGTTTCTGTATCCTTCTTCCCTATACCCTGGGCAGTGCAGGAAGGTCCTTACCATCACTCATAGGTACAAAGCCTTCCATAAGAGATCATGTTTTCCCTTAACATTGGCCTATATGGGGACTTGCAGCTTGACGGGTGAGGAATTTCATCTTATGTGTTGCCAGAGCATGTGGTAGTTGCACCTACATTTTATAACTATTTAAGGGCACTGGGATGATTGGCTCTGAGGTAATAGAGCAGATTCAGTTATTTCAATAACAGTTGTCGCTTCAACCTTTAACTAGTTACCAGTTTCTTGTCTTATTTCAGTGTCAACTCTGGTGGAAATGGCCAGGACCCATATCCATGAGTCCTTGGCTGGAGGGTGGTTGTAAGGGTATGTCTACACTACGAGAGTAGTTCGATTTTAGTTAAATCGAATATGTGCAATCGATATTAGAAAGTCGAACGTGTGTGTCTACACTAAGGACAGTAATTAGACTTTGTCAGTCCACACTAACGGGGCAAGCGTCGACATTGGAAGCAGTGCACTGTGGGCAGCTATCCCACAGTCCCCGCAGTCCCCGCTGCCCATTGGAATTCTGGGTCGAGCCCCCAATGCCTTCTGGGTAAAAAAATGTGGCGAGGGTGCTTTTGGGTAACTGTCGTCATCCGTCAGTCACTACCGCCCTGCCTCCCTCCCTGAAAGCGCCGGCGGGAAATCAGTTCGCGCACTTTTTGATCAGTGACAGCGCGGACGCCACAGCACTGCGATCATGGATCCCGCTGCGACCATCGCTGCAGTTGTGGCCGTTCTCAACACCTCGCAGCTTATCATACACCTTTCCCTGAGGCAGATGCAGAGAAATCAGGCGAGGAGGCTACGGCACCGCCGTGAGGGCCTGAAGTCGGAGAGTAGCACAGAGCTGTCAGAAACCACGAGCCCCAGCGCCCAGGACATCACGGTGGCAATGGGGCATGTGGATTTTGTTGAACGGCGATTCTGGGCCCGGGAAACAAGCACGGATTGGTGGGACCGCATAGTGCTTCAGGTCTGGGATGAATCCCAGTGGCTGCGAAACTTTCGCATGCGGAAGGGGACTTTCCTGGAACTTTGTGAGTTGCTGTCCCCTGCCCTGAAGCGCAAGGACACCCGCATGCGAGCAGCCCTGACTGTCCAGAAGCGAGTGGCCATAGCACTCTGGAAGCTTGCAACGCCGGACAGCTACCGGTCAGTCGCGAACCACTTTGGCGTGGGCAAATCTACCGTGGGGGTTGTTGTCATGCAAGTAGCCAAGGCAATCGTCAAGGTACTGCTGTCAAAGGTAGTGACCCTGGGAAACGCGCAGGCCATCATAGATGGCTTCGCTGCGATGGGATTCCCAAACTGCGGTGGGGCTATAGATGGGACTCACATCCCTATCCTGGGACCGGGCCACCAGGCCAGCCAGTACATCAATAGAAAGGGATACTTTTCAATGGTGCTGCAAGCACTGGTGGACCATCGGGGACGGTTTACAAACATCTACGTCGGATGGCCGGGCAAGGTTCATGACGCTCGCGTGTTCAGGAACTCTGGTCTGTTTAGACGGCTGCAGGAAGGTATTTACTTCCCAGACCACAAAATAACTCTTGGGGATGTGGAGATGCCTACAGTCATCCTCGGGGACCCAGCCTACCCGCTAATGCCCTGGCTCATGAAGCCCTATACTGGCGCCCTGGACACAGAAAAAGAACTGTTCAACTACCGGTTGAGCAAGTGCAGAATGGTGGTGGAGTGTGCTTTTGGCCGTCTCAAGGGGAGATGGAGAAGCTTACTCACTCGCTGTGATCTCAGCGAAACCAATATCCCCATCGTTATTGCAGCTTGCTGTGTGCTCCACAATCTGTGTGAGAGCAAGGGGGAGACCTTTATGGCGGGGTGGGAGGTTGAGGCAAATAGCCTGGCTGCTGATTACGCCCAGCCAGACAGCCGGGCGATTAGAAGAGCCCAGCGGGACGCGCTGTGCATCCGGGAGGCTTTGAAAGCCAGTTTCAAGGCTGAGCAGGGTACCCAGTGACTTTTAAGTTTGTGGACACAGAAGCAGAACTTGCCCCCGTTTCTTTACCCAGTTGCCGTCGACTATCCTCTCCAATTACATACCCCCTTCACCCCGTTCCCAAAAAATAAAATCTGTTCTGTTTTGTTAATGGACACCGTTGTCTTTATTACTGTTTTCGCGGGACTGTTTTAAACCTGGGACGCAGACTGTGGCGGGGGGCGGGTTTAGGGTTGTGATGCAAATGATGCTTCTAAACTCCAGGAATGACAGGCTCCGCGGTGGTGGACTGGTTGTTTCAACGGAGCCTGCCAGCCCTCCTGGCCGGGACTGCGTGTATGTGTCGGCTATGTGACTGTCTTGCAGGGGGAGGAGGGTTACAGATCCCCTGCTGCGCGGCTCTGTGATGCAGGGTAAGGACCGCTGCATAAGATCTGTACCTGCCCTCCCCCGCCACCAAGTCACAGAGCAACACCACCCCCCCCACCACACAAAACATGAAAACCACCTCACAGACTGACCAGGATAACCAGTCACTGCACTGTATATGTGCCCTGCTGCTGGACCTGCCCCCTGCTAAAGGTGACTGTCCTGTCCAATGACCAAGCCCCTTCCCCCCCCCTTCAGACAGACTCCCCTCCAAAAGAAGAGGATGGAAACAGAAATGAACAGAAACGTATTCTTTATTGACAACCGCACATGGAACGGGGGCGTGAAACTTGGACGGGGTCTTGTGTGAGGCGGGTAGGAAAGGACTTTTCAAATTTTGGGGAATGAGAGCCTTCTAGTGGTAGAGCAGTCCGCAGGGGTGGAGTGAAATTTTTCACGGCCCCTTCCACCCCTCCGTGTTTGGACTTTGGGTGAGGGGGGTATGGGACTTGGTGGCGGGGCAGGGCAGTTACAGAGAGACTGCAGCGGGGCTCTCTCCTCCTGCCTCCGGTCCTGCAGAACATCCACAAGGCGGCGGAGCGTGTCCGTTTGCTCCCTCATTAGTCCAAGCAGCGTTTGAGTAGCCTGCCTGTCCTCCTGTCGCCACCTCTCCTCCCGTTCAATGTTTGCCCGGTGCATTTGGGACAAGTTCTCCCTCCACTGTGTCTGCTGGGCTGCCTGTGCTCGGGAGCATGCCTTTAGTTCAGCAAACATGTCTTCCCGTGTCCTCTTCTTCCTCCTCCTAATGTGCGCTAGCCTCTGGGCAGATGTGGCTGTGGGAATTGGAAAAAGGGAGTGAATTCCTGAGACAGAGCAATGTATCTGTGAACAGAGAACATAGTCTTTCTCTGTGAACAAGACCATGCAGAGCACCTATCACACGCGCACTGAGGACAAGGTCGAATTTTCGGCCCTCTTCTACAGTGCCTGCGGTCTTGCTGTGGCGAGCTGAGGAGCAGGGCTGGACACCGGACTTTGTCTAGCTGGCAAACATGGTAAGCCGTAGACTTGTGGCCGCTTAAAACTTTAAGAGTGGCACTGGCCTCCTTTCACATAGAAAGCAATGCGAGTCTCTGCTGGCAGCAATCCTGCAAGCATGAACTCTGGCCCTGTCCCACCCCCTCGCGGCTGTAAACCGCGTGGCTGTAAACCGGCGGTTGCAGTTCTGTAAAGGGACGGGCAAGCAGTCCCAATACTAACTTTACCCTACCTAATTCACAGCAGGGAGTCATGCCAGACATCACCCTCCTGAAGGTCTCGGAGAGCCAGAAGGAGAAGATGCTCCGGGACAGCCTGCAGAAACCGGGGCCATTTGCTGCAATGCTCTGCAAGGCCATGATCCCGGAGTACCTGCTGGCGTTGTGGCAGGGAAACGTGTCCTACCACGGGGGGCCTAATAAGCTCTCCCTGCCCTGGAACCTGCTCATGAGGCTGGAAAAACACCTGCAGGAGGCGTATGAGGAGTTCTCCCCGGAGGATCTCGCCTCTATCCCCGGTTACATTGACCAGTTCTTGGCTTAGGTGCCCTTGGAGGGACAAGTGACTGCAGGGTTTTGGGCACTATAATCATGAAGCGGACATTGTGAAATTTTTTGAAAATGGTTCGGACTACATATTGAGGCGCCCAAAGACAGACTAATCATGATACACTTTGCACAGATTCCCCTTTTGTTTGACTTTCTTGTTTACATGTTTTGAAGCACTTTACCCACTGTTAATATTTTAAATCTTCCTGTTTTGTTGTAAATAAATGTTTACATGTTTTAAAGCACTTTAGCTACTGTTAATATTTTAAATATGCCAGTTATGTTGTAAATAAATGTTTAGATATTTAAAACACTTACTGCTTGATCCTTCCCCTGAATCTGTGTCTGGGGTAACGGCGGGGGACGGTTGGTAGGGGATCTCTGTCAGGGTGATGAAGAGCTCCTGGCTGTCGGGGAAATCAGCGGTGCCAGCGCTGTCGACTGCCTCGTCCTCCTCATCTCCTTCTTCATCTTCCCCGTCCGCTAACATGTCGGAGGAACCGGCCGCGGACAATATCCCATCCTCAGAGTCCACGGTCAGGGGTGGGGTAGTGGTGGCGGCCGCACCTAGGATGGAATGCAGTGCCTCGTAGAAACGGGATGTGTGGGGCTGGGATCCAGAGCGTCCGTTTGCCTCTTTGGTCTTCTGGTAGCCTTGTCTCAGCTCCTTGATTTTCACGCGGCACTGCGTTGCATCCCGGCTGTAGCCTCTCTCTGCCATGGCTTTAGAGATCTTCTCATAGGTCTTTGCATTCCGTCTTTTGGAGCGCAGCTCGGCAAGCACGGACTCATCTCCCCACACAGCGATGAGATCCAAGACTTCCCGATCCGTCCATGCTGGGGCCCTCTTTCTATTGGATTGCACGGCCATCTCTGCTGGAGAGCTCTGCATCGTTGCCACTGCTGCCACTGCTGCTGAGCTCGCCACGGTGTCCAAACAGAAACTGCGCTTCAAACTGCCCAGACAGGAAAAGGAATTCAAATTTTCCCGGGGTGTGGCTGGTCAGAGCATCCGAGCTCGGACTGCTGTCCAGAGCGTCAACAGAGTGGTGCACTGTGGGATAGCTCCCGGAGCTATTAGCGTCGATTTCCATCCACACCTAGCCTAATTCGATATGGCCATTTCGAATTTAGCGCTACTCCTCTCGTTGGGGAGGATTACAGAAATCGATTTAAAGAGAGCTCTATGTCGAACTAAATGGCTTCCTGGTGTGGACGGGTGCAGGGTTAATTCGATATAACGGCGCTAAATTCGACATAAAAGCCTAGTGTAGACCAGGCCTAAGATATTGACAGTGCAGAGAGTAAAGCAAAGAATTGGGAGACGACGCTACTAATTTAATGCAGCACTAATCCTGGGACATTGTGACAAATCATAGACCAGGTGACTAATCGGTTTGCTGTTGAACAAAGGGGCATCTGTGTGTTTGTACAATTCCTAGCACAATGGGGCCCTGATCCTGATCTCAATAATAATCTGCTGCATATAGAACATTGACCTATAAATCTCTCATCTATCTTCTGTCACTTTCCTATAGTCCTAGCACAATAGCCACCAAGTTTGAGCCTCCCACCCACTACACCGAGAACAGTGACGAGTGTCTGGTGGAATAATGTAAAGTCAACAGGGACATTTCTCAGACAAGAACTACAGTTTTTCAATGGGAGATGGCATTTTGTCAAGGAGAGCCTCTTCCTGAGCCCCTAGTCTCTGAGGGACAAAGTGCAGTTCTGATTTATACTCCACTTTGATGTAATAATACAAGGGCTGTAAAGCAGCACTGAATTTGACCCTTCTTTTCTCTTTGTCTCTCCAGTCATTTACAGAAATGCAGCTCCTCCAGAAGGAACCTGAGGGTCAGACTACTCATGACCCGCTGCCTCCTTACAAAAGTCATCAGTGTAATCCTCTAAAACAATGGATATATAATCCAATTTTTATTAAACTGCTGCACATGCAGCTGCTTTCTGTGCCCATGTCAGTTAATGAATTCAATTTGACAGAAATCCAAGAGGTAGGTAGATGGAATTTCTTTACTTGTGCATCTAAAGTGCACTC
>NW_020664490.1:1937413-1946104 GCF_002925995.2 Terrapene triunguis | reverse complement strand
GGGTAGGTGGACCGACACCGATCACAGGGTCCATGCCTGGAACATTATGTATGAAGCTCTACGTAGGCTGAGCCCCTTGTGTGGTCAGCATTTTATTTTTTGAAAGTTCATCAATTTGAATTGAATGAGGCATGAAAATGAGTGGCAGAGGGGAAACAAAGGGGCACCCACTGGAGATCTGGGAAAAGATTAGGCAGAATGAAAAGGGAATAGGAGGAAATGAGAACAAAGATGTATACAGGGGCAGAAATATGCAGATTGTGGAAGCTCAGGACAAGGAGCATGAACTTGGTGTAGAAGGTCAGTGAAGGGATTAAGAGTGGGGAGTGGCAGGTAGTGGATGAAGTTGATTTTAACAACAGCACTTTGAATTTTCTGGAAGAAGGAAAAGGTGGGAAAAGGAGGTTGCAGTGATGCCTAAGTGAGAAATGATCAGGGGCTTTGGCAGTATAGGGCTGGAGAGGGAAGAATGGATTATAGCAGAACAATGGTGTAGAGATGAGAGTCTGAATATACAGTTAAAGATGATTCAAAGTTTCAAGTCTTTGTGATGGGGAGGAAAATATGGTTTGTGATGGAGACAGAGTGAGAGAAGGATTTGTGGGGAAAAGATGAGGTGTTCATGGTTGTCCATGTTGCACTTAAATGGTGGTGGCACGTATGAGCCGAAGTGAATGAATAAAAAAAGAAAAAGATAAGTGAATAAACTAAATCAGCAAAGGACCCAAGGAACTGATGTCTAAATGCTGGAGTGATGCAGATTCTCTCCTGGACATAAGCACATATTGCCACCATAATGGGGACCCTGGATACAATTTCCTCTTTTGGCAGGAAGGTCTTCCAAGTGGCGGTCCCTAACTAGTATAATTAGACTAATTTGAAGGAGGGAGGAAAGCATGTTCCCCTAACGCACTTACCTCTCCCGCCTACTGTTTTTATTTCTTGATTGCTGTGTCCCAAATATTTCAAACTGAAAGAGAGGTCACAACCCAAAGAGGAAAATGTTACCTGATCATTTATTTTCTGGGATTGATCTTTCCACTGGTCTTTCCATTGATTTACCCACTTTGGATAAATTCTTGGATGCTTCTATGAAAACCTCTCTGAGGTCCTCCATGTAAATCATTAATACTGTTGTATAAGGTACACCGTTCAAAACGTTTGTTTAATTTGGCATAGAGAGTTTAGTGTTTCTATACAGCTTTGGAAGTTACCCAACTGGAGTGAAAGGAGCGTGGCCAAGCTCATGGGACAAGTGTGTATGACCAAAATATCTCACTGGGAGAGGAGTCAGTCCCAGAAAGAGAACAATCAGGTAACAGATTTTCCATTTCATGAAAAAGGCATCATCAAAAGTGATGCAAGATTCTGAACTTGTCTCACTCCCTCTAAATAAGTAATTTCACAATTATATCAAATGCTACAGTTAAATACTATAGCTTACTCAACAGGAAGTTATGGGATTTTGATATTAATTATAGGTGTGACCTGTTACCCTCCACACAAAAACCTTTACCAATCAGTCAACAAAGGAGCAGATAATTAAAGAGTTCCAGTTTAATAAGCTATTCTTAGCATTGCAAAATGAGAGATAGTGAAGGTAATGAACATGTTAGTCTCACTCACAAACTCCTCATTGTAAGTTCTTTTCATGTATAAAGGTCATAAAATGAAATTGTACTTTAAAATTTACATTGCTTCTTTGTTGGACTATCACATCACACAGCTGTCCCCCTTTCAAAAGGGAAAATGATGTTCAACTACAGCAGCAAGAGAGGAGGAAAGATATTATAGCTTTCCAGTGCCAAGCTGGGAATGTTTTCAGAACTTTTTTATTCTTTGGCTGGAAGCACACAAACCACCATGAAACCACAGGTTCCAAATGTTGTTTAAAGTAAATGTTCTATAAAAAAGAAATCTCCTTAACTTTGTCGTCTTTGAGGTTTTCCCCTAATATATATATAATTCCAGTCTCTGCCTGACATTATCTCCTTCCCTTTAATTTTGTATTTGCCTCAGTGGGTCTCAGCTTTTTCCATTCAGGGAACCCCTCCAATTATCTTTTCCATTCTGGGTCCCCCCCTTTTGATGCAACTGAGACCAATATACACTTAGCTTTGTGGGAAGGGCAAGGTGGTTGCAACCTATTGATACCCAAGGAGGCTAGGACACCCCTGTTGAGAACCCCTGCCTTACTCCATCAGTTCACTTTTTCTTCATCTTCCCTTGTCACTGGTGGTCTTGGAAATGGTGGAGGAGATGTCCTCATAACCTCTCAAGTGCAGGAGAGGAGTGTGGGTGAACATACAGGTGTCCTCTTTCCAATACAGATGAGTTGACATCCTAACATTAGGGGCCATAATTAGCAGGCCAGTCGATATGCCTGTATATGACACAGTCTAATAAACTAGGTTACCTATGTGTGTTGCTATCTTCAGAGTCTCCTGGCCAATGATGATCTTGACCAGACATTGCAGATTTCAGTGTTAATGGAGCTGCTTCTTTGCCTTAAGGCTTGAATCAGCAGATCCTAAATTTGCATCGTGTTGATGCTGTATGTGATTAATATTCCTGTACAAAAAGCTTAGTTAAAACATGTCAGGTTGTAAATAGAGATAAATTAATTGAAAACAACATAACTATGTAATTAACATCCAGGAAATTGAGAGTTAATGATCTATCAACAGCCTTAACTCTTTCTGTGTTTCCCTCAATTTAATCCATGGACTCCTTACCTATGCTCAATGGGCCTTCTATTCTATTCTATATACATTTTTATACTGCACTTATCATAGTATCTTGAGCACGTGTTTAACTTTAAACATATGCTCAGGTACTTTCCTAAACTGGGGCCATCATGCTTACATCATGGGCTACAAGTGGCAATGGAGGACGGCCATGAATTCTACAGATGGCTCTCCGCACATGTCACAAACTGGGGTGATTTCTGGCCTCTCGAGCCAATTTGTGTAGAGGGGGAAAGGTAAAGGAACATAGGTGACCGGTTTCCACACAATGGGAACTTAGAGCCATAGATGGCTTCTCTCTTAAAGGATATTGGAGCCCAATCCTTGACCTGGGCTCTGGGGATGTGCTGCTGCTGTACTTCAGCACTCCTGACCCCACCCACCATTTCAACTCTACATGTGGGATGGCATTCTAGACACTAAATGACAGGGGTGCTGGAACAATTTGTATAGTGGGGGTGCTGAGAGCCATTGAACTAAACTGTAAACCCTCTATATGCTGGAAACCACTTCAAGCCAGGGGATGCGACAGCATGCTCAGCACATGTAGTTCCAGCACCTATGCTAAATGACCCTCCACTTGCATCATTAAAAGTGAGATACATTTTCCATATGGTGTATAAGAGTCAGGAATTTTATTATCTCCTGTCTCTCTTTCCTTGAGTCCATAACTCCTATTTTTCTTTTTGATCAAAATTCACCATCACCACAGGGGCAGTTTACACTTGCAATACTTTGTATGCTAAATCATTAGCAAGAGCTTTAAGGTACTGGCAGAGAGCTGAAAATACAGTAGAAGAGTATGATTAAAAAGCACTACATTCCAGTTAAAAAAAAAGACTATGCATTTGCATCACTCTTGATGTTTATTTTATGTAACTATGTAGCCAAGTGTGAAATAAAACAGAATTGCAGACAACTAATAGTCACAGATGTACATTTTCAGACCTTCATATTCAGGGATTTGTGTGTGTGTTACTGTGATTGAACATACAAATCATGAACATGCATGCTTGCACTCAGAATTGTACACAATCTTGTCTAAAAATGTGGGCCCAGACATTTGGCTCCACAACTGGTCAGGACTGACTGTGCAGTAAATGAGGTTACAGAATATTTTTGTGTGTGTTGGAAAGGATAAAATAATGATAATACAATTTCATTTTATAATTTAGTCTGTTTTCACTGGCAAATGATCTCTCTTCCTCTGTCTTTACTGAGGCATTAGCTTGTTATGAAGAAGAGAAATGCCCAGCCAATTAAAGTTCTTACTGCTGATAAAAGTCAAAACAACAATGGAAAATACCCCTTCCCAGCCCTAAAGAAGAGCTCTGTGAAGCTTGAAGGCTTGTCTCTTCCACTAACAGAAATTGGTCCAATAAAATACGTTATCTCACCTACGTTGTGTCTCTCAATGGAAAATGACATATTTTTAGTGAAGTTTCACAAAGACCATAACAAAAACAGGAAATAGACTCCTGACCCATTCTTGTTCCAGTCTTAATATTATAATCATGTCATCTGGCATGTGCTGCTTGCGGGAACAAGATATTTCAAAGCCTTATTTGTTTTATAGCTCTGCTTAAAATATCCAGATGCCAAATTAGCCGCCAGTACTGGACCAGATTCAGAGGGTAAATCTAAGATAGTGTAACTGACACATTCTTTTGGCCCTCTCAATATGTATGTTATGCCAAACTAGACCCACTTAGGGTATGAGTACACTGCAAATTAAGGGCTTTGACATGGGCTAGCCACCTCTGTACAAGCTTGCTGGGCACCCTGGGTACATACTTGGGTGGCTAGTCCATACTGAAGTCCATGCCACCATATCTCCCCCACTCTCATTACCCATGCTAGGTAGATTAATGCTAGGGTGGGTATGTCTACCCAAGTTGCAATCACACCTTAATTTGTGGTGTAGATGTACCCTGAGAGACTCTTGTACCCAGGCCCACTTACCATTATGAGACTTTGCATCCCCTTATAGGTCACCTCTGAATTTGGCCTACTCAGTCTCAGGGAGATTGTTAGTGTAACTTACAAGGCAATCCCTATTTTCACTTATATCCTCTTATAACTTCCTGTGGCTTTTCCATGGCCTTCTTTCTGTCCCTTCATTGTGGTACACCAGCCAGGTCTCCCTTAGCCTCAGTTAGCCTTAGGGCCCAATTTAGGGGTGATGTGTAAATCAAGCACGGCAGTCAGGCGGCCTTCGGCGGCATGCCTGCGGGTGGTCCGCTGGTCACGCGGATTCGGCGGCGTTTCTGCGGGTGATCTGCTGGTCCCGCTTGCTGCGCTGGTGCCTGGAGCCGCCCCTGAGTGTGAGCATGTCCAAGAGAGTCTAAATCTGAGAGTCTGCGTCTAAAATAACTTCACTTACATGCCAAAAGAAGGTATAAAATACATCAGCTTTTACTCCCTTACATTCTTCTAGACTTAGGTTGCATTGTACGTAAGGTATTCTATTGTAATTTGCTATCACCCATATTTACACTCGGCAGAATTTAATTTTTTAAAAATAATTTACATGAATAATATCAATGTTTATTTTTTAAATTATCGTTGATTTAAATTTTAGTGGGAAATTAATAGGGGGTCAGGCAATAATTATTTAGTGACAGCAGATGTTAAGAGTCAAGAAGTTAAAGCTTTATAACCATTAAAACACAAATTGGCAACATCACATGTCAAAATAAGTTCTCACGAAGCATTTTTCATACTTTACTTATCTGTAAATTTTGATTAGCGATGGAAATATTTTTTGTCAGTTTATGTGGGTATGGTGAAAACAACATTTACCAATAAAAATCTAAGCCTTCTAAGTCTACCCATATTTATTTATTTAGATTTGGGCAAATACTAAACATGGTGTCTGTCTGTGTACTCTGGAAATCATTTAAAAATGCAACACAAATGTGTTTAACTTCACCAGTCAGATACATTAACTTCACTCGTTACCATATAGCTAGACATGAAACGGTTTAATTATTCCATTTAAAATGTTATATCCAATTTAAAAAAATCTCTAACTGAGCAATCAATTATGAACCACAAATGGCTCCCAAGAAAAAAAATTATTAAAAAGACGTCCATGGCCTGGGGTGTGTGCCAGTGGTTCGGGGGAGGGTAGTGGGGACTGATACTGAGGTAGGGAGCCTTTCATAAGAACATAAGAACTGCCATACTGGGTCAGACCAAAGGTCCATCAAGCCCAGTATCCTGTCCTCTGACAGTGGCCAATGGCAGGTGCCCCAAAGGGTGCCCTGTCACCCAATCCCAGCTTCTGGCAAACAGAGGCTAGGGACACCATTCCTGCCCATCCTGGCTAATAGCCATTGATGGACCTATCTTCCATGAATCTATCTAGCTCCCTTTTGAACCCCATTACAGTATTAGCCTTCATAGCACCAGCAAGGTGTTCCAGAGGTTGACAGTGCGTTGCGTGAAAAAATACTTTCTTATGTTTGTTTTAAACCTGCTACCTATTAATTTCATTTGGTGGCCCTTGTTCTTGTATTATGAGAAGGAGTAAATAACACTTCCTTATTTACTTTCTCTATACCACTCATGATTTTATAGACCTCTATCATATCCCCCCTTAGTCGCTTCTTTTCCAAACTGAAAAGTCCCAGTCTTATTAATCTCTCCTCATACGGAAGCTGTTCTATACCCGAATCATTTTTGTTGCCCTTTTCTGAACCTTTTCCAATTCCAATGTATCTTTTTTGAGATGGGGCAACCACATCTGCACGCAGTATTCAAGGTGTGGGCGTACCATGGATTTATATAGAGGCAATATGATATTTTCTGTTTTATTATCTATCCCTTTCTTGATGATTCCCAACATTCTGTTCACTTTTTTGACTGCCGCTGCACATTGAGTGGATGATTTCAGAGAACTATCCACAATGACTCCAAGATCTCTTTCTTGAGTGGTAACAGCTAATTTAGACCCCATCATTGTATATGTATAGTTAGGATTATGTTTTCCAATGTGCATTACTTTGCATTTATCAACATTAAATTTCATCTGCCATTTTGTTGCCTAGTCACCCAGTTTTGTGAGATCCTTTTGTAGCTCTTCGCAGTCTGCCTGGGACTTAACTATCTTGAGTAGTTTTGTATCATCTGCAAATTTTGCCACCTCACTGTTTATCCCTTTTTCCAGATCGTTTATGAATATGTTAAATAGGACTGGGACCAGTACAGATCCCTGGGGGACACCACTATTTACCTCTCTCTATTCTGAAAACTGACCATTTATTCCTACCCTTTGTTTCCTATATTTTAACCAGTTGCCAATCCATGAGAGAACCTTCCCTCTTATCCCATGACTGCTTATTTTGCTTAAGAGCCTTTGGTGAGGGACCTTGTCAAAGGCTTTCTGAAAATCTAAATACACTACATCCACTGGATCTCCTTTGTCCGCATGCTTGTTGACCCCCTCAAAGAATTCTAGTAGATTGGTGAGGCATGATTTCCCTTTACAAAAACCGTGTTGACTATTTCCCAACAAATTATATTCATCTATGTGCCTGACATCTATGTGCTCTTTTTAAAAATTGGCATCACATTAGCTATCCTCCAGTCATTTGGTACAGAAGATGATTTAAATGATAGGTTACAGATGACAGTTAGTAATCTTGCAATTTCACATTTGAGTTCCTTCAGAACTCTTGGGTGAATACCAGCAGGTCCTGGAGACTTATTACTGTTTAGTTTATCAATTTGTTCCAAAATCTCCTCTAATGACACCTCAATTTGGGACAGTTCCTCAGATCTGTCACCCAAAAAGAATGGCTCAGGTTTGGGAATCTCCATCACATCCTCAACAGTGAAGACCGATGCAAAGAATTCGTTTAATTTCTCCACAATGGCCTTATCATCTTTGAGTGCTCCTTTAGCATCTCGATCGTCCAGTGGCCCCACTGGTTGTTTAGCAGGCTTTCTGCTTCTGATGTATTTAAAAAAAATTGCTATTATTTTTGAAGTCTTTGGCTAGCTGTTCTTCAAATTCTATTTTGGCTTTCTAATTATATTTTTACACTTCATTTGCCAGAGTTTATGCTCTTTTCTATTTTCCTCATTAGGAAATTTAGGATTTTCCTCTTCCACTTTTTAAAGGATGCCTTTTTGCCTCTCACTGCTTCTTTTACTTTGTTGTTTAACCATGGTGGCTCTTTTTTGGTTCTCTTACTATGTTTTTTTAAATTGGGGTATACATTTAAGTTGAGCCTCTATTATCGTGTCTTTAAAAAGTTTCCACGCAGCTTTCAGGGATTTTACTTTTGGTACTGTACCTTTTAATTTCTGTTTCACATTTAGGTCACCAGTTCAGACATTGTTACAGTAAAAGCTGTGTTATCTGGCACTTTATCAACCGGAAAGCACTATTAACTGGCATTTCTGATATCTCCCAATATAATCTTCAGTCTAGTAACTGGAACAAGTATACTGCCCAGGAGGTTATGCAATTGCACATTCTGCACTCTACTTTTATGCAAAAGAGGAAGAAGACAAGTAAGCAAGCTGATATCAGGGATTTATTCAAAAAAGCAGCCTCCAGGGTGTGTCATAGGGTCATTACAGATTCAGCCCAATCTCCTACACCTTCTACATCTACAATGATAATTGATGTTGATAATGATGACCCTGAGGCACTGCAAGATCCTGAAGTGCCTTCTGAATCATCAAAGAAAGATTAAATTATGTTCAGTATAGTTTTAGTGTTGTGTATTTTTAGTGATCTCGGTATACGCCATGTGCTGCCCATAATGATATGTAGTGTCATAAGATAACCTACTGTTTGGAAAATTTTACCTGTATACACCTAAGTGCTTCAAGAAACCAACCACTCTGCAGTGCAATACTACTACTGGATCGGTGAGTACCTGTATACTATTTTATACTTTATTCATTGTATTGTATTCTAATTCTTTGA
>NW_020664490.1:1910746-1927413 GCF_002925995.2 Terrapene triunguis | reverse complement strand
TTTTTTAACCACCTCTCCCTTCTCCTCCACCAGCTGCAAATGTTTCTCCTTCACAGAGGCTAGTGAAGATTAGAAGGAGAAAACAGCGGACTCGGGATGATATGTTCTTGGAGCTCCAGATGTCCTCCCACGCTGACAGAGCACAGCAGAATGCGTGGAGGCAGTCAATCTCAGAGTGCAAAAAAGCACAATATGAACGAGAGGAGAGGTGGCGGGCTGAATCGCGGGCTGTAGAGAGCAAGTGGCAGGCTGAAGAGGATAGGTGGTGTCAGCTTGCTGACAGAAGGCAAGAGTCGATGCTCCGGTTGCTGGAGCATCAAACTGATATGCTCCAGCGTATGGTTGAGCTGCAGGAAAGGCAGCAGGAGCAGAGACCGCCGCTACAGCCCCTGTGTAACCAACAGCCCTCCTCCCCAAGTTCCATAGCCTCCTCACCCAGACGCCCAAGAACGCGGTGGGGGGCCTCCGGCCACCCAGCCACTCCACCCCAGATGATTGCCCAAGCTTCAGAAGGCTCGCCTTCAATAAGTGTTAAAGTTTTAAACTGCAGTGTGTCCTTTTCCTTCCCTCCTCCCCCACCCCTCCCGGGCTACCTTGGCAGTTATCCCCCTAGTTGTGTGATGAATTAATAAAGAATGCATGAATGTGAAGTAACAATGACTTTATTGCCTCTGCAAGCAGTGCTCGAAGGGGGGAGGGGAGGGTGGTTAGTTTACAGGGAAGTAGAGAGAACCGGGGGGGGGGGCGATGGGTTCATCAAGGAGAAACAAATAGAAGTTTCACACCGTAGCCTGGCCAGTCACAAAACTGGTTTTCAAAGCTTCTCTGATGCGCACCGCGCCCTGCTGTACTCTTCTAACCACCCTGGTGTCTGACTGCGCGTAATCAGCGGCCAGGCGATTTGCCTCAACTTCCCACCCCGCCATAAATGTCTCCCCCTTACTCTCACAGATATTGTGGAGCGCACAGCAAGCAGCAATAACAATTGGAATATTGGCTTTGCTGAGGTCTATCCGAGTCAGTAAACTGCGCCAGCGCGCTTTTAAACGTCCAAATGCACATTCCACCACCATTCGGCACTTGCTCAGCCTATAGTTGAACAGGTCCTGACTCCTGTCCAGGCTGCCTGTGTACGGCTTCATGATCCATGGCATTAAGGGGTAGGCTGGATCCCCAAGGATAACAATAGGCATTTCAACATCCCCAACAGTTATTTTCTGGTCTGGGAAGAAAGTCCCTTCCTCCAGCTTTTGAAACAGACCAGAGTTCCTGAAGACGTGAGCATCATGTACCTTTCCCGGCCATCCCACGTTGATGTTAGTGAAACGTCCCTTGTGATCCACCAGGGCTTGCAGCAGCATTGAAAAGTACCCCTTGCGGTTTATGTACTCGGTGGCTTGGTGCTCCGGTGACAAGATAGGGATATGGGTTCCGTCTATCACCCCACCACAGTTTGGGAATCCCATTGCAGCAAAGCCATCCACTATGACCTGCACGTTTCCCAGAGTCACTACCCTTGATATCAGCAGGTCTTTGATTGCGTTGGCTACTTGGATCACAGCATCCCCCACAGTAGATTTGCCCACTCCAAATTGATTCCCGACTGACCGGTAGCTGTCTGGCATTGCAAGCTTCCACAGGGCTATCGCCACTCGCTTCTCAACTGTGAGGGCTGCTCTCATCCTGGTATTCTGGCGCTTCAGGGCAGGGGAAAGCAAGTCACAAAGTTCCATGAAAGTGCCCTTAGACATGCGAAAGTTTCGCAGCCACTGGGAATCGTCCCACACCTGCAACACGATGCGGTCCCACCAGTCTGTGCTTGTTTCCCGGGCCCAGAATTGGCGTTCCACGGCATGAACCTGCCCCAGCAACACCATGATTTGCACATTGCTGGGGCCTGTACTTTGTGAGAGGTCTATGTCCATGTCAATTTCCTCATCACTCTCGTCGCCGCGCTGCAATCGCCTCCTCGCCTGGTTTTACTTTGGCATGTTCTGGCTCTGCATATACCCCAGAGTGGCGTGGTGTTCATAGTGCTCATAATTGCCGCGGTGATCTGAGCGGGCTCCATGATCCCAGTGCTATGGCATCTGGGCTGAAAAAAGGCGCGAAACTATTGTCTGACAGAGGGAGGGAGGGGCGAGTGACGACATGGCTTACAGGTACAGGGAATTAAAATCAACAAAGGTGGCTGTGCATCAGGGAGAAACACAAACAACTGTCACACAGAATGGCCCCCCCCCCAAAGATTGAACTCAAAACCCTGGGATTAGCAGGCCGTTGAGTTCACGGAGGGAGGGGGAAGCAAATGAATACAGAACAAATCTGGTCCATCTATTTTTTACATCTTAAGCTGGCAGCAGATGGTGCAGCATGACTGATAGCCATCGGCATCTTCTGGGTGCTTGGCAGAAGATGCTGTACTACGACTGCTAGCCATCATCGTCAAGACGGTTCAATAGGACTGCCGGCAGGACTGAGTCTCCAGGAGACAAAACATGTCTGCCCAGGTGCCTCTGATCGAACTCACTGAGGAATATGACGATGACGGATATCAATCGTAATACACCATCTACTGACAAAAGGCAAGGAGCTGCTGCTGTATAGCAATGCAGCCCCACGTCTGCCAGCACCCAGATAGCCGATGACGGCTACCAGTCATACTGCACCGTCTACTGCCAAAAGGCAATTAGCTGCTGCTGTGTAGCAATGCAGTACCACGTCTGCTGGCACCCAGATGACATATGGTGACGGTGAGCTGAGCTGAGCGGGCTCCATGCTTGCCGTGGTATGTTGTCTGCACAGGTAACCCAGGTAAAAAGGCGCGAATCGATTGTCTGCCGTTGCTCTGATGGAGGGGGAGGGGCCTGACAACATGTACCCAGAACCCCCCGCGACACTGTTTTTGCATCATCAGGCATTGGGATCTCAACCCAGAATTCCAATGGGTGGCGGAGACTGCGGGAACTGTGGGATAGCTACCCACAGTGCAATGCTTGGGAAGTCGATGCTAACCTCGGTACTGTGGACGTGGTCCACCGACTTAATGCACTTAGAGCATTTTATGTGGGGACACACACAATCAACTGTATAAAACCGATTTCTATAAAACCGGCTTCTATAAATTCGACCTAATTTCGTAGTGTAGACATACCCTGATACAAAGAAAAAGGATGATCCAGTGGTTAGAGTGCTGGACTGAGATTCTGAACACCTGGGCCATCTTCCCTGCTAGGTCACAGATTTCTGTCACAGTCTCTCAGTTCCACATCTATAAAATAGGGGTATTACTACTTGCCTACCTCACAGGGGATGAATACAGTAAAAATTGTGAGACATTCATATACTATGGTGATCGGGAACATGTAAGTACTTAAAAGAGATACTAGGAAACTAGGTGATTAGCTAATTGGGGCTCATTCTTTGAGTTGGATGGATGTAATGAACTAATAGGTTACTTATGTCTCTGTGTTCTATGATCCTACATTTCTATGAATGCATGAGGTCAGTCTCCAATTAGCTGTTTTTCACTTGTATCATGCATGAGCAGCCATGAGCAAACTATGACACTGCAGAGTTTCTGGATGCTAATTCCAGCCCGTTAGCTTCCCAGCTATCCTCCAGCTCACAGGTAATGGGCCGCTGCCTCTCATTTACAGTGTCTGAAGCCCTATCACTCATTTACAATGTTTATACATTAGTTTTTCTTTCAGCATGTTGAGAATGACGAATAAACTGGGAAATCCTAAGAAGAAGAACACACTGCTCTTGTGAGGCGATAGGGCAACATCAACCCCAAATAACTAACCTGGTTTCTCAGCTCTGCAGCAATTCTTGTAACAACTGGGTTTGTCATGGAGGTCGCCTAATCTCATATGAATCAGAGCTGGCACAGGCTGAGTGTGGAAATGAAGCAAGAACAGTTTGAAATGGTATAGCATGATCTCTCCCACTATCCTACACAAGTGTCCTGTCCTTTCTGCTGCCATGCTAAAAGCACATTTTTTGTACTTGTGCTTTTTAAACTATGATTTGGGTGGGTTTTCTTTCATTATTCCCCAATATTCCAACATGGAGTAAAAGCTTGTAAAATTTAATTGTAAAAAAAACTACCATTGTTTGCTATATGAATATAAAAAAAACTCCAGACTAGCCAACTTCTTTTTTCTCTTGTTCTACAACTTAAAAATGGCCAGACAGACATATGTGTTTGACAGACCTTCAAGCTAAGATCTATTCTCATACATGCCAAGGGTTAGTCAGAAATAAATTAAAACCCCCTACATCCTAGCAATACTCATTAGTAAAAATAAAATAAATACAATAAATGCTGTTTATTCTGTAGCGCTTCAGTATCCTGGCTCATTCTCTGTGGCCCAGCATGGAGTTTATATATGTTAAAAGAACAGCTAGAGTCTATAATCCCCTTTTCTCTGACTAGTGAAGGATAAGCGGATTCATTCCCCATCTTTTAAGACATCACTGCAAATACAGGACCTATGAAAATGATGCCTTTGAACCTTTTTTTTTTTTTTGGATCCTCTGAGTATAATCAGCTCAATAAAATATCTCCCTTCCCTTTTTGTTATCATATAACTCATGCAGTATATCTGAGAGACAATTCATTAGTATGTGTTCATTTCACATATTCACATACTTGTCATAGAATTGCTCCCTTAATACCAAGAGGACTAATGGTAATTATGGCTACTGGCAAGGGCAATACGTGAAATGGTCACATCGAACTTTATATAAAATCAATTTTATTGTGAACATTCTGATAATTGACATTTCTGATGGTGCTTTTGCGAAGAACTTGGGCAACCGGATTCTGCCTGCTCATGTTCCCACTGTAATTTCAACTGGGGACAGACGTCTGTGCTTCCTTTTTTATGGATAATGCTGAGCACTGTTAAATGGCTGTTGTGCCCTGGGCTGCAAGTTCTGCTCTAGTTCAGACACAGACTTACACTAAGCAGCATATGTGACAGTGATATAGGTACCAGTGGCCACTGACTCCAGTGGCTACTGACCTCTGTCATGTGACCTTTTAAGGTAAACGAGGTCAGGAAATTCAGTGCAGTCTCTAAATCTGTCGTTATTATTTATTTTTTATTTCTCTTGTGGTAGCACCTAAGGACCCCAATCAGGGATCAGAGTCTCAAAGTACCAGGGAGTGTACAAACACATTACACAAACACAGTCCCTGCCCCAGAGAGCTCAGGATAGAAGACTGGTTTTTTATGTGTTGCACCTTTGTTGCAATAACGAGGTGCTGAATCACACACTACACCTGTCCCCTCCCTGCACATTAATCCATCCCCCAGGATATTATTCCAACCTGAGTGCAATGTCAGACAGCTGCCATTTTAAACTTGACCTGCCTCCAAAACAGAGTTCTTTCTTTCCCCTCAACAGGGGAACCGCCCTCCTCCCACTCACTTCCCACTCAGAAATTACACAGGCCTGAGCCATGGTGCAGCGGTATATTCAGTCCAGGACCCAAAACATGATTAAAATTCCAATATGCTGCCACCCTGCAGAGTTAGAAATGGCAGCTTGATATGCTCAAAAATGGAAGATTCCCAGTGGGAGGTACAGTACTTGCTCTGTCCCTGGAAGCCGTTCACATATTGGATTTTAAAAGCATAATAGGTTTATGTATAGAAAAACTTGTGTATGTCACTTTTAGAGGTGTTTTATTTAATTGGTTATTGTTTTTCTTCCCTGTAGCTTTGGGCTACTGCTAACTAAGGCAACTGACTTTACAGGCAGAGATATATTAAAAAAAATCAAATAAACATTTAACGCTCCAAAAATAGATTTTTAGTAATCTGTGGCATATGCAGAATAAGTGTTTGTTTGGGCATAAAGGTTTTATCAGCACATGATTTGTGTAAATTGCATGTGGTTTCACTACTCAGGGGCAATGCGATAACGCCAAACTGACACTGATAAAACTGCACCCTATTAGCTTGTACTCATTTATTCTTCATTTATTTTAATTTTATTTAGTGATTTTATGTGTGTGTGTGTATTTATATATAAATTATATATACATTATATATACAAAACAAGGTACATATATATGGAGAGAGAAAGAGGGAAAGCAAGATTCTAGATAAAATCTAAAACCAATTGTATATTTCCACTAATTTACATTGGCCTTGAGCAAATATGAGCAGTGATTTCTTCACTTCCAAGGGCCTGATTTTCCTAAGCTTTTTCCCAATGTTATCCCTTAAACTGTTGATTATATAAACAGATTTCAAGATGTTATTTGCTACATATTAGAGAATAATTTGCTGTTGCCAATGAGATACAAAAATGTATACACTGCACCTGACTTGTCCAGCTATGAACTGAAATTGGGAACTGGGTACTATCCAGCTAGAGGTAATAGACCACTTTATAATGTAAGACTCAGGATAGGGTTAAGCATTTTCTAAAAGCTGCATGTTTTTTAGTCTGTTTCAACCAGTGCTTTAGAAAGATTTCATTTAAAATTTTTTGAACAAGTTGATTCTCCCTTTGCAGGTCAACACAAACATTTCCAACTGTGATGGGGAAGGATTTATAAAAATCAAATGATGTGAAAAATCTAAATCTTACCCTAGTGACCCTATTGGAGACGTTGTGTTATTTTCTATGAGGCTTAGAATGCCCTCAATCAACTACCCTCCTTTGTTAAGACACTATTATGAACATTTCCCCAATCCCATTTATTCACCACTGATGTGAATAACAGCAGGATCACTGGCAAATCCACCCACTATTATTTTTATCTTATCAAAGGTACTGCATCACAGGACATAATCAAAATGGCTCATATGCACTGTGGAGGCCAAGAAGGTTTTGCCAACACTCATGCCTGAACTAAATATGGATTAAATTGCACCCTGCTAGCATAAAGTGTGCATTGTATAGCTTTGTTATGCAGTACACAACCCCTGCATTCTCTCAGATAAAGCAACTCACATAAGCTTCAATAAGGAGTCTTTGTTTTGTCTTAAAAAAAAAATAAAACAGTGTCTGAAATGGAATGTGCTTCAGGTAGTAAACTAAACTTCAGTTGCCAAAGTCAGCGAGAAGGAGAAAAAGGATTAATTTAATGCATGGTGATTATTGCTTGGAGGGACTTCATAGGAATGCAAACCTAAGGCCCTCAAAGAGTTCACAACAAAGGGGAAATTTGTCCTATCTCAAACTCTTGCTAAGATGATTAGGATCGGATTAATAACCTGGTCTACCTTGCAGAAAAGATATGGACATCGTTCTGCTTAAAAGCAACACAAGGAAGGAAAAGTGTTTGGCTTTTTGTTTGGGTTTTGATGAGATTATTTTAGGTGGCTATCATAGAATCACTAATGACATATTTCTGTTGTATTTGTGTTTGGGACTTGAAATGATCAAATAACTATGAAGTCTTTTACACTCAGACATTTTATCTTGTTTTGGGGATACTTCATTTTTACCTGCAAAATGACAATATAAATACCTTCAAGAAAGCTTCTTCTTTTCTTTTCTTTTCTTTTCCTGGAGGAGGGTCTCTATTTTACCCTAGAACTGGTAAAAAAACAACAACAACCCACTGCCACTGAGGCATCCAGCTTGCAAAAGCAAAGCTATCTTGTCATCTTAAACTAAAATGTTCAAAAGCAAACTAACATAACTAAATAAATAAACAATGTGGCATGTGCTGCTTTGCGAATTTACAAGCTTCAAGTGATCTTTCAGTCCCCTCAACCCTGACCTTAGAAATACCCATACCTTTTATATAGCCTTTTTAATCTGGCTTTTAAAAGAGCTGGGATGATTTAGTTGGTGTTGGTTCTGCTTTGAACAGGGAATTGGACTAGATGATCTCCTGAGGTCTCTTCCAACCCTAATCTTCTATGATTCTAATGAAAGCACTTTATGCACACACTGAAGGAGACTTCTAGGCTCCTAGGGATGTAACTGTTCATCCTAGGGTGGCCAACTGTTTATAGTTCATTGTCATGCATAAATGATCTGTTTGTTTTAATATCTATATTTTCAGACACTAAAGGCTAGCCAACCTCATCTAAGTTATGATCTTGTCTGCTGTAGCCTGCTATTTAAAATATTTTATTGACCATCCTGATATATACAAGAAAATAAGTGTTACACGGATGGCTGAAGCTGTGATATGATCTATACTGGCCCTAATGTGCAGAAGAGTTGTAACCAATTAACCTTTTCCACTGCTGAAATCTAGAATGCTTTGTTGTTGGTTAATATTGAACAATAATTATCATTCTTCCAAAGGACAGGAAACAAAAAATGTACTATGCCTGTATACTCTGTTTGAAAATAATGGCCTGTCCTCTGACAATTGTTTTGTGTACAATGATGTGGCTATAATTCGTGCATATTGAATTACTTGTGTGTTTTCTATTTATATATTTTTATATGGCTCTCCCCACCATAGTATTTAAATTAATCTCTGAGCATTGTAGTATCTTTCAGTATCTATGGAATTCTTAAAAAAATGTGCCTTATGTCACTGGACCCACTATATTATTGTATTTCATTTTACCCTTTGAGCTCCTCTTCAGTTTCTCATCCATCTCTCTCACCGCACCTTAAAGAATCCTCATCTTCTACCAGTTATTAATCCTTCCACACAAGACACCCAATCTACTCCTATGTGCTTTATTTTACCACAATCCCCTAACAGCTTCTCAACTCAATCTGCCTCTGGCCCCCTTCTAGCTACAGGATTTGTCTCTTTCCTTCCTCTCAGCTCCCAACTTCTTCCTTCACTAACTACTCTACTGTTCTCGCCCATCCAACACAGAACCAGGGAGGACACAAGGTAGACACAAGACTAGAGAAGCATGGAACAGAGGTTCTATCAGCAGGGAGGTAGATCAGGTTAAGACTTGTCCAGAATACATACCTACCTAGCCTGCCTCCTGTCATCACACACTGCATTGTGCTCTCTGTACCCAACTCCTAGAAACGGTGAGTTTCCAGGTGTTGTGCCTTTGGAAACTTGACAACAGGGCTCTATTATAAACTCTTTCTGTTTAAGTTGAGCTATTCCTGTAATAATTAGAAAGCACAGTGTGTGACTCACCCTAATCTCTGCCAGAAGCACTGATGATAAAAAGAGTCAAGTCTTCCAGCCCTAATGGTAAGATAAACACGGCACAACCTAGGTCTCTAGTGGTATTGAGCTTTCAGTTTTTTCTATTTGAAAATACATCCCAATAATTCCCTAATATAATTCCCTGAACCAGAGGCACTTAACAGCATATTACAATTCATACATTTTAAGGCCAGAAGTGACTGTTTGATTATCTACTGACTTCTTCCATTTCACCAAGTGGTTTCTACAGTAAACCCATAACTTCTGATTGAGCGAGAGCATCTCTTTTAGGCAGACATCCAGTCTTAACTTAAAGACTTCAAGTCACGGAGAATCCACCACATCCCTTGGTAAATTGTTTCAGTATTTCATTACCCTCACTATTAATGGCATATTAGTGCCTCATTTCCAGTCTGAATCTGTCTGAGTTCAACTTCCAGCCATTGGATCTCACTGTGCCTTTGTCTGCTAGGTTAAAGAGCCCTCTAATATCAGGAATCTTCTCCCCATGTAGCTACTGGTGGGCTGTGATCAAATTACTTCTTAACCTGCTCTTTGATAAGCTAAGCGGGTTGATTTTTTTAAGGCTCTCACAATAAGGCAGGTTTTCCAGATCTTGCTCTTTTCTGAAGTAGAAGAACGAGCTGAGGTCATGCTAGATTGAGTAAGTCTAATTGTGTTAATCCAGTACCCTATAGACAAGAGTCCACCTAACAAAACACCCCATCATGCTTGGCACCCTTATTGGCATTCAGCTAAGAGAACAATCATAGATCGTAAACTACACTCTGCAGGTCAGGAGTGAGGACACTAGCAGGATAATGTTGGGGAAACTTGCATCGTTACTGCCTTACTGTACCTGTTCCCTGGATAAATAGACTTTAAACTTCAACTCTGCCAAGCCCATGCTTTTCAAAAGCACATTTACAAAACTGTATGTAAAAATGTACTCCAGATAAATGGTCATTCACATGTTAATGCTTCATAGACTTAGAGTTCTAATCTGGCTTTATGATTTATGCATTACAGGTCTGCCAAGACAACAGGCTATCTTAGTGAAATGGACTTTTCTGTATTTATGCAAACACCCAAGGTAACATGAAGGTGCCGAAGATAATCTGTTGCTGATATGTCTTCCTGGTCAGAGTGGCATATGAGGAGCCAGTTGTCCAGATATGGAAACATCATATAGCTTTGGCATTGCATCTGGGCTGCTACTACAGTGAAAACTTTCATGAATAACCTGGGTGCCATAGCAAGCCCAAAGGGGCAGAGGTGAAATTGGTAAGGCTCTTGGCCAACCATGACGTGCAGGAACTTCCTGTGAGCTGGGTGAATATTTATGTGGAAATTTGCATCCTTCATGTTGAGAGCCATGAACCACATCCCATCCTAAAGGGATGCATAATCATTCTGAATTTCATCTTTTGAATAAAGATGTTAAGTTATTGAAGGTCCAGAATGGGTCTCCACCCTCCATCTTTTTGGGGGATTAGGCAATATGGGGAATAGAATCCTCTCCGTTGGTATTGAGGTGGGACTGTTTCTATCACCCTTTGGTGTAAAAGGTATTCCACCTCCAGTTGAAGAATCAGTTGGTGAGAGTGGTCGCCGAATGGGGATCGGGCGAGGTGGTTTTTGAGGAGGGAAAGAAAGAAACTCTTTGGAATACCCCTCATGGATAATTTCAAGGACCCAACTGTCTGTGGTGTTATTATTCCAGATATGGGTGAAGAAAGTAAGATGGCCTCCAAAGGTGACAGGGGAAGAAGTAGGTGGCATCAGTGGCTGGTATACAGATCTTGACTTGCATGGCAAAAATGGCCCTTGGCCTGCAGTTGGGAGCAACTGGCAGTAGAGTTTGTAGCAGCAGAGGGAGCCAAGAAGCAGGACCTCTGAATTATCTGTCATTTGCACGGCGGCTCAGGTGGACGCTGGTAAAATGAGGAGTGTAAAGAGGGTGGTTGTAGCTTGAAGGGCTGGCTCTGGTATTTTCTCCTGGGGGCTGGAGTGTAAATCCCCAGGGATTGCAGAGTGAATCTGGAGTCCTTAAGAAAGTGTAGGAACTCATCCATCTTTTCATTAAAATGGTTGGACTTGTTGAAGGGAAGGTCTTGGATGGCATTTTGGACCTTTCTAGGAAAGGCCAATGACTGGAGCCATGAGTCACTTTGCATGACCAGTCCTATGCCAGAGTTCTGGATGCTGTATCTGCGGACCTTACCACAGCCTGGAGAGTCACCTTTGCTACTAACTTCCCCTCATCCATAAGGGACTGGAACTGGGCTCGGTCTTCCATGAGAAGTTTGTCTCTAAAGTCCACAAGCCTGGCATATGTGTTAAAACTGTATTTTGTTACTAAAGCCTGGTAATTAGTTATATGAAACTGGAGACCTGCTTAGGGGAAGACCTTCCTACCCAGGAGGTTCAGTCTCTTTGAGCCCTTATTTGTTGGGGTGGATTTCTGGTAGTGCGACCAAGCTCTTTCCATAGTTGTCTATACCATCCACAAGCTAGGGGCAGGATGGGAAAACAAAAAATTTGCTCCATTGGCAGGAACAAAATAATGTCTTTCAGCTCTTTTTGGTGTAGGGGCACAAGATGCTGGTGTGTGCCAAACCACTCTGTCTGGTTCTAATATGGCCTTTTTTAATTGGGAGGGCCACCCTGCTTCATCCTAGCAGTTACAAAATGTCCAAGAGCTGGTGTTGAGGGTCCTGGATTTCCTCTAATGGGATTCATAGATCATTAGTGACCCTTTGTAACAGCTTCCGGTACTGACGGTAATCATCTGGTGGAGAAGGTGATGAAGAAGTAACGGTGTCATCTGGAGTTGATGAGGAAGCCCCTATCGGAGCAGTTGATACCAGCAGAACCGGTTCCAGCTCTTCCTCCTTGTACACCAACGGTTCCAGCTGACGAGAGGGGGAGGAGCGGTAGGACTCCTGAGAGGGGTCCCAAGGGCCCCAATAAGGCCACAAGGAGGTATCCACTGGTCACAGTGGGCCCCATGGGAATCGGTGCCAACAGTCCCTGGGGGCAGGATGGTCATATGTGTAGGTACAGTAAGTGTAGCGTCTTGGTTGTCTGTTGGGACTTCTGTGGCTTCATGGAGATACTGGTGCTGCTCTGTCCTCTGACTCCTCCAATTCCAAGGACAGTCCCATCGGTAGTGGCGGTGTCATCAGTACCAGGGTGCTTCTTCCCGATGAGTTGTGATGGCACTTCTCGGAGACCTTGGTATGACAGCCTGTACCCCATGGTCACCCCTTTTTACAAGACTAAGATAAATTTCATACAAGGTATTTGAATCATTTGAAAACTCATGATTTACTGATCAATACTGTCCTGGTAAAATATGTGTGGCAACACTGAATGTAAAGTTATAGGATTCTGCTGTATGATATTACTAAAGACATGTTCTGAGTCTGGAGAAGAGTCACAAACCAGTTCCCCAGAGACAAAAGGCTAGCCAATGCCTCAGCCAGGTGTCAATAAAATCAAACAGACTATCACCTGGTTAAGTGGCCATTCTTTGGTAGGAAAGAGGATATGGGCAAAAATCTACAGCTTGACAAAGAAATAGCTGGGGCTTCCCATTCACATAGACTTTGTCTCCTGAACCTCAGCTGGAGATGATACTTAAAGAAGAGAAAGGACTATAAGAGGAATGAGGAGACACCTCAATTTATTCCTCCCTTTCTCTCTACCCATGACATCCACAACACCAGAAGAACAAAGGAAACAGCTTTGGACTGGGAGGGAGGATCCTGACTGAAAGGAATTCAGCCAGTGACTGCTGTAATATGTGGTGAGAGAGGGTTGCTTTGAATTCATTTAGCTTGTTAAGTTAAGTATTAGTTGTCGTCTTCTTTCATTTAACCAATTCTGAATTTTATGCCTTATTTACTTGTAATTACTTAAAATCTATTTTTTATAGTTAATAAACTTGTTTTAATCTAAACCGGTGTGTTTGGACTGAAGTGTTTGGGAAACTCCATTTGAGATAACAGGATTTGTACATATCATTTTCTATTAATAAAATGATAGACTTTATATATGAGCTTGTATTATCCAGGAGGAGAGATCTGGGCAGGACAAGACGCACATTTCTGGAGGGATGTCTGGGACTGGGAATTTGTTGGTGTCACTCTTCATGGTAATTCATGAGTGGCTGGCTATGGCACGCATAACTGGGAGTAACTTACATGCTGGCGGCTGTGTGTGAGGCGCCCAGAAGTGGTTATTCTCACAGCAAAAGGCAGCCCCAAGTTGGAGAACTGAGGGGACACAACTGTTCCTCAGTCCAGATTATACCCTGCATACTGTTACAATCAGTAATGAGTCCTCCTCTGGAATGAGGCTGTCCCGAAAGAGCGTAGGTACAGGAGGAATATATCCTCTGGTATTAGAAAGCTCTACAAATGGCCTGGAGTCCAGGGAGTTCCAGCAGAAATGCCTGAAGGACTTGGCTCATCTGTCTCAGCCATATTCACACAGTCTCTGTGTGAATGAGGCGGTAAAGACAATGCACCCGGCCCTGCACTCATGATGGTGCTGGTGAACATCACTCTCTGCTTCAGTACTGCAGTCATCGGAGGAGCCCACTTTTAGTTGCCTTGCCCTCCACTCTGGGGGTTTTCCATTGGTTCCATCCAGGATGTCTTAGCTGACCTGGATCGGCTTGGGGAGAGAATACATTTCTTCTGGGCAGTCCTCTGTGGGGTGGGTTCTGCCCTGATGCCCATGAGCATGTCCCTTACACTCATGGGGAGCACTGTGGGAAGAGTCCTTGGGCTTGGGTGTTTCAGGTTCCGCGCCAAGGCACATGCTTGGAGGGCACTGCTGGTTGGCTCAGGCAGATGTACAGGTATGGAAGGAGGGGGGAATCTCCCCAGCCCAAGTCAGAACAGGGCTTCATAGCTGCCTCCATCAGGAAACTTTTTCAATCAGAACTCTCAGGCCTCTTGCATTCTGGGTGGGAAGGATTTGGAAAGACTGCACTTTGCAGCGAGCTGTGCCTCACCCAGACAGTATAGGCACTGTTGATGCTCGTTGCTGATGGAGAAGAAACAAGGCAGGAGAGACAGTTCTTCAATCCGAGGACACGGGGCCTAGTCCCACGCCCCGGGGCCTAGTCCTGTGAGTGGGGAGCACTTACTTTACAGGTTATGCACAGAGGGAAGGAGGACATGCTTCTGACTCAGGCCTTGAAGCAGTGAGAAGGAACTGGACAGGCATCGCCCCGTACTGCCTCTTATACCCACTGTCAGGAGCACAAAGGAGGTGACTGTGCATGTGCTGGTCAATGGCCATGGCTTTGCAGCATTTCCAGACTCAGGCACATGGGCGCATGCGCACCTACACGTGGAATACACGTAGGGACCAGCACTCAAAGAAGACCCAGTGGAGATTTTCAGATTGGGGAAAAAATCTTAACTGTGTGGATGGCAAATGTAGCCAGGAACCTAGTGTCCAGATCACCATTAGCAGCATCAACTGTATCCAGGAGGGAGAAAAGGGCAAGATGAGGTCTCCTCCCTTTTATTGTTAGTGGTGATGGAGGACTCAGGAATAGATATTGGGGGAGGCAATTGCAGCCCTGAGTTAGGGAGAGGACTGAATACAGGGGCAAACAAAAGGGGCAGATAAATGAGAATGTAAAGAGCCAAATGTAAAGAGCCAAAAAGACAGGCCAGACCAAGAGGAGTGTAACAGGGTACTGGCCTCTTAGAGCCAGAGAAGGCAGTCTGGGAGGCCAGTTACCTTGCTTCAGGTGTCCAGAGATGGTGAATGAAGGCCAAGGGAATACGCAGAATGGACATTGGCTGAGAGAAAGATGGTCCAAGGAATAGTTAGTGTCTGGGAGGGGGAAGGGTTAGGAAAACCCAGGCCATTGTTCTGTTAAGGGCCCAAGACCAGGAACCTTGTAGACAGGACGGGTAAGGCTCCTGTCTCCCTCACAGTCCAGACAGCAGTTTTTGGTTATTAGACCCACCCAGGAAGCATCAATGGAAGCAGATGATTGGATGGGTAAATTAAGAAGAAAACTTCAAGCCCAGTTATGGAGCGGCTTCTTAGAGGAAGAACTCAGCCAGGTCACAGTCCCCAGAAGGGCTGTGAAACCCTTTCCACTTAATGGGAGAGCTGCAGATTGGGGTGGACATGACTTGAATCACCCAGCCCGGAGAAGGAAGGGCTGTGTGAACCCTGACTGTAAAGAAAGAGTTTGTAGGCTGGGAAAGTCAGGACTTGAATCACAGTCCCAAAAAGGAGGACTGTACAGCCCTGAACCTAACGGGGGGAGGCAAAGGGGAGGGAGGGGCTCTTTTTGGGGGGAGATGGCGGCTGTGCAGTAAATTAGACCCACAGTAGAGGGTCTATTGTTTTGAAGATGTTGGGTGTGAGTAGATGTATTCCCAAAACTCAGACATGGGACTGCAGTGGCACGTCATGACGCAGAGGGAGCATATTCAGAAACTGCATCCTCAGGCCCTCTTAGAGGTCCAGAGAGGCCTGGGCCACTTCAAGCTTTTGAGGCCCCTAGCCATAATACAAATTAAAAATTAGGACACATGAAAAGAAAATAAGGCACCAAAAAAAGAGTGAGATATAATTTGAATATTTTTTTAGTTAACAAATGCTTTTCTGGTCCGATAGGGATGCACATAAAAACAAATTGCAAAACTCATCAAATGCCAAAAAATTAACAAGTGTCTAAATTTGAGGCCTCCTTTGAGCTTGAGGCCCAGGCCAAATGGCCCTCCTGGCCCAACCTCTGATTGGCCCTGTGCATCCTACATGGAATAAGGGACCAGACACTGGCTAAAGCAAAGGAAGGGGTCGGACAACAGAATGAGGAAGGGGAAGGACTGAAGAAAGGAGGCACTGCTTTTCAAAGAAAGAAACGGAAATTCAGGGTAAGAGAAAGACAGACAAATAATAAAGACAACTAGAGAAATGAGGGGGGGAAAGGACTAAAAGACAAAAATGCAAGTAAGCGCACACCTTTCAGGATGGTGGTTTGTGTGTATGCACATGCATGTTCGTAAATGCTAATGCATTTCGTTTGCAGCTTTCATAGACGACTCAGTCTGGCTGAAAGGGATGGCACGGCTCTGATGAGCACTTGGAATTTTGTTGGCTGCACTGGAGTACAGTTAAGTGACTGGAGAAAATAACTGCAGTAAATGAGACAGGACTAAATTAAATTTACCAGAATTAACAAATCACCCCTGAGGGTGGGGAACATAGCCACTCCCAAATTATTTGGAGATTAGCCATTGAAAACAACTTTAGATATTGGCAACTCTAGATGGACCCGCCAACACAAGCAGGCTGGCTCTACTTTAGCTCTAATCAGGGCTGGCTCCAGGCACCAGCATAGCAAGCAGGTGCCTGGGGCGGCCAATGAAGAGGAGGGGGGGGGCGGCACGTCCGGCCATTCGGCGGCGGGGCCATCACTCCCTCTCGGAGCGAAGGACCTGCTGCCAAATTGCCGCCATAGAATGAAGCGGCGGTAGAGCTGCTGCAGCTTACGATCGCGTCTTTT
>NW_020664490.1:1776443-1910646 GCF_002925995.2 Terrapene triunguis | reverse complement strand
TTTTTTTTTTTTTTTTTTTTTCTGCTTGGGGCGGCAAAAACGCTAGAGCCGGCCCTGGCTCTAATGATTAGGCTTTTGAAGCTTATAAGCTCTCCCCACAGCATGCTTTATTTAAGTTTAAAAATGAGTTTCAGTTTTGAGCTTGGTTATGGGTCAAAATCTCTCACTGGACTTCCCAATATCCCAACCCTTGACTCTACTATAAGGATGCTGATAAATTGGCAAGGGCATCACACCTGCAAGCTCATGTTCAGTTGGTTATCTAACATGACCTCTAAGTCCTTTTCTGAGTCACTACTTTCCAAAACAGTACCTACCCCTCATGTAAATGTGTTGGGATTCCCTTAATTATCACGGCCAACTCTATGAAGTATTTGGATTTAATTTTAAACGGATTACACTACAAAAGCAATCTGTTGAGCTCACCAAATGATTCTCTCTCCACTTGGGACCAATACCCAATTTGAAGCATCATGCCCTCAATGGGTGATATCTTCAAGCTCCCACAACTTGGAGAATTAATAATTCTAATTTGAAGTAACATGTACCTCAAAATAATATTGGGCCAGATTATGCCATTTTTTAAAGCAGCACTCTACTAAAATCAATGGGGAAATCTGTTTAAAAGATTATGGCCTGATATGGTCCATCATTATAGTAATGAGTAATATTCACTGGTTGAAATCAACAAATGAAGAACAATTCATGTAACAGTTTATTCACAAATAGAAAAAGTATTACAAAACAATTTACATAAGATTATAATTTACAGATTTTTTTAAAAAGTCCAATATGTAAAACAGGACTGAAAAAACTGTATGTTAGGCACACTGTCTAAATGTGTTGGTATTTGTTTTCTATTGGCATATACGTTGCTTGCATATACAATATAAACAAGACCAATTTGGTTAAATTAAGAAAAACTATTCAAAAGTATATACACAATATACATATATATTTAAAGAGACTTATTCGGCAGTGTTTTGGTGGGGGTGTTGGTTTATTTTAGTTTTGATTTGTTTTTTACAATTTGCTGTTAAACTATAGGTCTCTCTATTAGAGGAGCTTTGTATATAGCTGCTGGACAAAAGTGATGGAAGTGTAAATTCCAATGGGAAACATACTTATTGGTGAAAGATTCTGACAAAGTTTCAGTACCATTTTAAAAGGAATTCCTGATGGCAAACATTTTAATCTCCACACCTATTCTAACAATATTTTGCAATATAATGAAATGCACTTTGGATTTTTCTCTTTACACAATATATACAAAAACAAATGTATGTTCATGCGGTAAATAGTAGAAAGTAATATTTTGATTTTCTCTTATGTATGAAAGTAACAAAAGGAATTTTGAACCACAGTTTTCTGATCTGAATAAATCTTTAGCAAATTTGTAGATTAACAATTGTACTGCAGGCACAACTGTGTATGTAGTCAGTAAATCAGTGATCATATAGTAGCATTTACTGTATAAATATTCTTACAAATGATTTCATCAGTAACCCTACGCCATCTTCTGGAACTCTTACTCATGATGAGTAGCTCTTACTCACACAAGTAGTCCCATTGTCTTTTGCCAAAGCATCTTGTTGCTTTGGCATTCAACACTGCATATAATTTTTCTTTTGCCGGTCCAAACGTCTGTTGGTGTGTGTCATCAGCAAGAGAGTTTTTCTTTTAAAAAAACTGAATGTTTGCATGGCAGTGTAGATACTTGCAGCAAGAGGGAGCATTTATGGCAAATCTACAGCATTTTGCTGATTACTTTTATTGTGCCAAGACCACACTTATAGTACACTTATAAGAAGAGTTCAAAAATCTCACAGCTCAATCCTGCTGAATGTAGTTCTTAGTTCAGTTCACTGGGACTACTGGTAGTAAGCACAGTACCTGGTTGAAAGTGTGTGCAGTTCAAACCCTAACGTAAGATGCAAAGTATTTCAGGGAGAGGAACAACAGAAGTTACACCAGTAAGATGATATGTTTAACTCAATTTAGTCATGTGCATAACTTGACGGTTCAATTAAGGTATATGTTTAAATAATTATTGTGAACTTGCTTTTTGGAAGAAGTGAATTTTTAAAAGATATTAAAATGAGGAGAGGATAGTGGCTTGGATGAAATTTTAAAAATGAACCAGTAGAAGAAAAGGGACTAGGTCACCATGATATGACCTCTGAAACTCATCCATGACTATAGTAATAGTTTAGCTCTCACTTATATGAATACTTTCATGGTATGTTTACTGTAATTTGACATGACAATTTATTACAAAAATTATTTCAACATCTAAAAAGTATGTGATATAACAAGTCCAATATGCTGACCCTTCCACATATTGAACATACCAAACAACAAATACAAAAAGCCCTATCTATGAGGCTGATTTTTATAAATCTAAATCTAAATTAAGGCAAATCTCCTGGTTTAAAAAGAGGTGTAATGTTTTTAGGGCACTTCAATAACCCATATTATTGTAACATGCTAATTGCTTAGTTCCCAAGAGTAGCTTAATGGCTAAAGTGTAATACATAATAAAAGCGTCATTTTTATCAATAGATGATCATCACATAAATAGAAGTGTTAATTTTTTTTACTCATTCTCAGAAGAAATTGTGAATTAACATTACATCTAGCCAGGGCAGTTTCCTAATACGTGATTAACTTTGCAAACAGAGTAACTGGCAAACTTCTGCCGCACATCTTCTGTCATTTGTAGCCATATTTAACAGATCAGTACAAACACACTAATTTAATTCATTTTGTTATATTTACATAATCTTCTTAGGCTTTTCAAGCACCTTTGAGGCCCAGAAGGTTATTGTTTACAAGAGATGCAAAGTACACCAACAACAGATTCCAAGGCCAGAAGGGACCATAGTGATGATCTGGTCTGACCTCCTGTATAACACAAGCCAGAGAACTTCCCCATAATAATTTCTATTGAACTACAGCAATTTTTTTTAATATCATGAATCCACCTCAGTCTTCTCTCAAGTTGCCCCTTGATGGTTCAGTTACAGCTGCTATGGCTCAGATGCAACTTCCTGAAAGGTCCAAAATGCTGCCAATTTATTTCTGCTGTTTCTGAAATCATGTAACACTGAGGACCAGGCTGTGTTTAATTCACAAGCATTAACAGACAGGCATTAGGGTAGCATTCAGTTCTAGTGCTGGCAGAAAAACTCCTTTTGGCTCCCTAAAAGAAAGTGAACAACAGTGGTTACACAAAATCACATAAAAACTGAATGTACTTCTATACAAAATAAAATGTTAAAAACTTATTGCTGGTTTTACAGTCACCTACTGTAAAAACAACAAACAAAACAAATCACTAAAGAAGGCAAGAAACTGACGTGTCCTAAAAACATTCACTTGTAAATTTAACCATACACTCACACAATTCTAAGCTCTGTTAAAAATCACTCTTATTTGAAATGATTTTATTCTAATGATCATTTATTTGCATTGCAATAGTGCCTAGAGACCCAACCAAGATTGGAGCCCCATTTTGCTCAGTGCTCAAACACATACTAAAAAGCAGTCCCTCCCCGAAGAACATGCAGTGTAAATAGACTAGAATCATAGAATATCAGAGTTGGAAGGGACCTCAGGTTTTTGCCCCCATTGCTCCCCTTGGAAGGCTGTTCCAGAACTTTACTCCTCTGATGGTTAGAAACTGTTATCTAATTTCTAGCCTAAACTTGATGTTCAGTTTATATCCATTTGTTCTTGTGTCTACATTGGTGCTTAACTTAAACAACTCCTCTCCCTCCCTGGTATTTATCCCGCTGATGTATTTATAGAGCTATCGTGTCTCCCCTCAGCCTTTTTTGGGTTAGGCTAAACAAGCCAAGCATTTTTGGACATTGGAAACAATGTTATTCCAAGATATTATTCTTGAAGGGTTGGCACCAGAACTGGACAGTATTCCAGCAGCAGTCACACCTATGCAAAATATAGAGGTAAAATAACCTCTCTAGTCATACTCGAGATTCCCCTGTTTATGCATCCCAGGATCACATTAGCTCTTTTGGCCACAGTGTCACAATGGGAGCTCATGTTCAGCTGATTATCCACCATGAAAACCAAATCTTTTTCAGAGTCACTGTTTCCCAGGACAGAGTCCCCCATCCTGTAAGTATGGCCTACTTTCTTTGTTCCTAGATATATACATTTACATTTAACCATATTAAAATGCATATTGTTTGTTTGCACCCAGTTTACCAAGTGATCCAGATTGCTCTGTATCAGTGACATGTCCTCTTCATTATTTACTACTCCCCCAATTTTTGTGTCATCTGCAAATTTGTCACTGATGGTTTTATGTTTTTTTCCAGGTCACTGATAAAAATATTCAATAGTTTAGGGTCAAGAACCGATCCTTGCGGGACCCCTCTGGAAACACACCCACTCAATGATGATTCACCATTTACAATTAGATTTTGAGACCTATCAGGTAGCCAGTTTTTAATCCATTTAATGTGTGCCATATTACTTGTATATCTTCTAGTTTTTTAATCAAAATGTTGTGTGGTACCAAGTCAAACATCTCACAGAAGTCTAAATTTATTACATCAACACTATTACTTTTATCAACCAAACTTGTAATGTCATAAAAAATATATCAAGTCAGTTTGACAGGATCTATTTTCTATAAACTCATTGATTTGCATTAATTACATTAACAAAAAAGGAGGGTAATTGAGTTCTGGATCAGCTGCTCCATTATTCTGCCCAGGATCTACGTCAGGTTGACAGGCTATAATTATCCTGGTCATCCCATTGACCCTTTTTAAACACTGGCACAACATTAGCTTTTCTCCAGTCTTCTGGAACTTCCCCAGTGCTCCCAGACTTATTGAAAATCAACACTAATGGTCCAGCAAGCTCTTAAGTCAGCTCTTTCAAAACTCTCGGATGCCAGTTTTCTGGACCTGCTGATTTAAAAATGTCTGATTTTAGTAGCTTCTGTTTAACATCCTTCAGAGATACTCGTGCAATGGAAAGAGTGTTAGCATCATCATATGATGAGACTATGTAATCTGTTTTTTCCACAAACACAGAACAGAAATATTTATTGAACAGTTCTGCCGTTTTTGCATTACTATTGATAATTCTACCATTTCCATCTAGTAATGGACCAATACAGTGGTTTGAGCATTGGCCTGCTAAACCCAGCATTGTGAGTTCAATCCTTGAGGGGGTCATTTAGGGATCTGGGGCAAAAATCTGTTTGGGGATTGGTCCTGCTTTGAGCAGGGGGTTGGACTAGATGACCTCCTGAGGTCCCTTCCAAACCTGATATTTTATGAAATCAACCATTGTCAGGATTCTTTTAGTTCCTAATACATTTAAAAAACTCCTTATTGTCCTTAACTCTGCTGGCCAAAGAGTCCTCTTTGTTTCTCTTTGCTTCCCTTACCAATTTTCTACAATTCTGTCCAGCTTCAGTACATGTTTAAAATTATACTTAAATCTAAATTTCTGAGACATAGGCTCTGATTTACAAAAGGTTTAAAAACCAGTTAAACAGACTTTGGCAGGATTTGTTCTGTACATTTCCAAAATATTCACATTCTTGTTAATTCCTAAACCCCTTTTATTTTTCATTCAAGAAATAGAACAAATAAGTGTTCAGATTGAAGGGAAGAGGATTGAAGAGAATCATTTTATAAGTGACATGCAATTTTTAAAAGTAAGAGTAGGATTAGGTACTTTATGCTCCAAATGCCATAAAATTGCTACTTTTCAGATACAGGGCACAGAAGTATTCTAAAAGAAAAATGCCCATCCAGTGGTACTGTGAACTTTTGTGATCCTTACAATGCTCTAGCAGAGACAATAGTTTCTCCCCTCCCTTCATTTTGACCTTGTTTACTCTGTACATTACACAATATTAAAAGATGCAGATTAAATTAAATTGGTTAAACATTTTATTTGTCAACAGGGAGATGTGACTGGCATAAAAAGAAGTTTGATGATCTCTTATATCTTTGTTTCTTCTTTATGCTGTAGTGGCTTCATAGAGAAGGCTTTGTGTAGCCTTTCATACAGATGAACAATGACAAGTCTGCAATTCTTATTTCATAAGCAGGGGCTTCCTATGAGTTCCACCATATAATTATTAAACTAGTTTTTGCACTTAAATTTTCACAACACTGAAAACTGTCAGTGCAACTTGTTCGTGCTGTATACAAAGGCTCAAACCCTCCATTCTGATTCACGCTATTGTTACATTGTAGTATGGGGAAAATACCATACTTTTAAAATTCACATAATGCATTTAAATTTTTGAAGATTTTGCAATTATATAATATAAATTACTCCACCAATTCTTCTATTTATATTTGTCTCAGTGTGGCTGGAGGACTTATACATTCTTATCTTGGTCTCCCTCAGAATGTACCATTCTAACAATAAACAGCTTTTCTTAATTTTTTTTTACAGATATGTATTTTACCTGATTATCAGTCTGCGGGATGATTAACTGTTTCATCACACTCTGACATTGGCAGGTTTTCAGCAGCTGATGAGTTCTGAACTAATGAAGCATCCACACATATGCTCTGTTTGGAAAGTTCAGTGGATTCTGCAAAGCTTCCAGCAGACTTAGCTGAAATAAGTACATCACGTAGATCCTGGTCATTATCTGAATCTATATTGGCCGTGTTTTCAGTCTCTGGATCGAAGGAAGTGATATCTCTTCCAGTTAGTTCTGGATAAGATTCACAGAAAGAGATGCTGTCGCAACAAGCAGGGTTTTGCATAAGAGGCCAAGCATCTGAAAGGTCTCCACAGGCAGAGTGTGAAAGAGAACCGAGGAATGCAGGAATCATTTCTCCAACCGAATTTAAAGTCCTGCAAAGAGAAAAGAAACAAGTTTGAAAAAGTTTTCCAAAGACTATGACACTAGTAAGTGTTACATTAAGAAAATTAAAAATGGGGGAGAGAGATAGCTCAGTGGTTTGAGCACTGGCCTGCTAAACCCAGGGTTGTGAGTTCAATCCTTGAAGGGGCCATTTAGGGATCTAGGGCAAAAATCTGTCTGGGAATTGGTCCTGCTTTGAGCAGGGGGTTGGACTAGATGACCTCCTGATGTTCTATGATTCTATGTTAAGCCAATACTCTGGAGGTAGCCATGTTCTGCTGGAGGAGAGATCCTCTGGCAGAGGTCTGTTGGCCTGCTCCTCAAATCTGAAGACAGCAGGGACATTGGGAACACTATGAAAGGTAGAGAGGATGTGCTGATGGTTCCTCACACTCATTTGTACTCCTTAGTAACTGTCTTCTTTAGACTTCTTCATCCCTTAAAACCAGCCTTCAAAATAGTATCTGATGTGACTAATAAGAAAGGTTTTGCTCTGTCAGAACCCAGGTCAACTGACTCAAGTTTGTGGGACATGCATCACAGGACTGAAAAAAGCCGTGTAGACGTTCCTGCTCAGGCAAGGCTGTAGGTTTCAGATCCCAGACTCCAGCTCAAGCAGGAATGTCTACACAGCTTTTATTAGCCCTGTAGCATGAGCTCCGTGAGCCTGAGTCATCTGACTCTGAGACTCTGTGCCACAGTTTTTCTTTTTACAATGTAGTTGAAGGAAAGAGACTTTTCTGGGAAAAGAAATTGGGGCAAACCCCTAATCTTATGGAAACCACCAAGGGATCTTTCATATCCTGAGAGAGTAGACCGGACTTCTATTTTTAAAGTCTTAACCAAAGACCCCACACAAACTGCATGGAACTCAATTTGTCAGCAATGGAAGGATAAAGGGGCTGAGTCAACTTGGCACTTGAACATGTAGCTGCAGAATGCCTACATGTTTTAAATTTGATGCTTAGACTACTAAGCCATATTGTATCAAGGGCAGCTATTTAAAACCACCTCTAAATTTTTAGTCACATTTGACCACAGGAACAAAACAGCTAAAGGCCAGTTAAAACCTCATATAGAAAACAATTCTGGTTAGAAAATATTCAGTGTTAAAATCTACAGTTAGGAAATATCAGATGACATCAAAAGCTTTCTATTTTTCCTCACTGTATAGGATTTGTGATGCATAAATAACTGTACCACTACTGTATTTATATTTGGCCAGATGCAAAGTTGACTAGGAGTAGATGAATAGTTAGTACTATGGGACTCATCAACATTACATTAATCCAGTACTGGGCATTTGTACATAAATGATTAAACAAAATCTCATAGCAATCTCAAAAGTACTAGAACAGATCAGCCAATTCGGAGAGCAACTTAAAGTTTCTGAACCAAAAAAATATAAACTGAGTTAATGGAGATTACAAGCCATACCACTGGCTTCCAGAATTCTGGTTCACTGTAGTAACTGTTCCAGGCAAACCAGAGGCCGGAATGAGATTACACAACATCCTGCTAGCCCATTGGGGAATAGAGGGTCACCAAAAGGCTACAGGTGGATTGGGAGAGGGGAAGAAAATCCATCTGGGGAGGAAATTAGGACACTCTCCAGATTTTATTTTACTAGTGTCCAAACTTAAGGCTTGGATCTTGTATAGTTTTTTTTCTGGGTGAAAATGCAGAATTTGTTTCACCATAACATGATTTTTTCATGAATCTGGCAAACAGGATTGCCAGCAGTTCAAAGTTTTTCATTAAGCTCCACTGGAACTTGTGTAGCCTGTATAAATATTAATTTGTCTAACGTGCAAAATAGTTAATCCTCGATACACTCTAAAAAACGGTGTTACCTTTCATAAAGTGTAGTGTGAGAGTGGAAATTGCAGCTGTGACCGCTGTGCTCCATGCTGCAGGTCTCGTCACAGCACAGTGATGGAATCAAATGAACTGGGCCTACAGAAGAAAACTTTATTTTAATAGAGGTAAAACATGTCCTCAATTAATTCACAACAGGGCCATAAGTTTAAAGTCTGTATTCTTGTAAACTTATCATTTTTTCCCAATTTTACATAAATTAATTCATGAAGATGTGAGATGTCATTGTAAAAATGGTTTTTTTTTTATTATTCCTTTAAAACCAGTGTTACCCAATCTTTTAAAAGCTGAACCTCCCCTTCAGGAAAACGAAAGCATTTGTGCCCTCCTTCAGTCCCAAGGTGGGTTAGTAAGGGCCTCGACCTACCACTACTTTAGTTCTTCATAATCTGATACTTCCTCTCCTTTCTTACATGTTTTAATGAAGAGTAAAATAGCTAACAAACGCTGACATTTCAACCGTCATCACTGGCATCTGAGTTAGCGCCTCTTGAAAAGAATGGGCAGTCCTTTCCTCATAGCTATTGTTTTAGGTTTTATTTTGAGGGTTTTCTCCACAACAGTAACATTAACAATAACAATAACTGAGAGACTTCGCTTTCATTTAAGAAAAAAATGAGTCTCTGGAGAAAAATTATAGGACTGCCCATGCACTCTCAGCTAATCTTTTGTGCCTATCCTTTGGGAAACTGCACAAAATCATTAAAGACTGTTGCATTGCATAGAATCATAGGACTGGAAGGGACCTTGAGAGGTCATCTAGTCCAGTCCCTGAACTCATGGCAGGACTAAGTATTATCTAGACCATCCCTGACAGGTGTTTGTCCAACCTGCTCTTAAAAATCTCCAATGATGGAGATTCCACAACCTTCCTAGGCAATTTACTTCAGTGCTTAACCACCTTGACAATTAGGAAGTTTTTCCTAATGTCCAACCTAAACAACCCTCACTGCAATTTAAGCCCATTGCTTCTTGTCATAGCCTCAGAGGTTAAGAAGAACAATTTTTCTCCGTCCTCCTTGTAATAACCTTTTATGTACTTGAAAACTGTTATCATGTCCCCTCTAAGTCTTTTCTTTTCCAGACTAAACAAACCCAATTTTTTCAATTTTCCCTCAGAGGTCATGTTTTCTAGGCCTTTAATCATTTTTTGTTGCTCTTCTCTGGACTTTCTCCAATTTGTCCACATCTTCCCCGAAATGTGGCACCCAGAACTGGACACAATACTCCAGTTGAGGCCTAATCAGCGCAGAGTAGAACAGAAGAATTACTTCTCGTGTCTTGCTTACAACACTACTGCCAATACATCCCAGAATGATGTTTGCTTTTTTTGCAACTATGTTACACTGTTGACACATATTTAGCTTGTGATCCACTATGACCCCCAAGATCCCTTTCCATAATACTCCTTCCTAGGCAGTCATTTCCCATTTTGTATCTGTGCAAGTGATTGTTCCTTTCTAAGTGGAGTACTTTGCATTTGTTCTTATTGAATTTCATCCTATTTACTTGAGACCATTTCTCCAGTTTGTCGAGATCATTTTGGATTTTAATCCTGTCCTCCAAAGCACTTGCAGTCCCTCTCAGCTTGGTATCATCCACAAACTTTATAAGTGTACTCTCTATTCCATTATCTAATTCATCGATGAAGATATTGAACAGAACCAGACCCAGAACTGATCTCTGCAGGACCCAATTTGATATGCCCTTCCAGCTTGACTGTGAATCACTGATAATTACTCTCTGAGAACAGTTTTCCAACCAGTTATGCACACATCATATGGTAACTCCATTTAAGTTGTATTTCCCTAGTTTGTTTATGAGAAGGTCACATGAGACAGTATCAAAAGCCTTACTAAAGTCAAGATATACCACATCTACCTACCACTTCCCCCCTATCCACAAGGCTTGTTACTTCAACATACGCACAATGGGCCACAGTTAAGGTTACTCATGCAGTAAAGAGGCAGGGCACTGAGCTGCCATGCTGTGGGTAGCAATTTAATATTGGTACAGGCCAGCAATAAATTACTATCCTTCTGAAGCAATCCTTGAACTGTTCGCTCTTTCTTTCCTTCTTTTACACATTCATCCTTGGGCAGAGACCAATGTCTGTAAAATTTCAGTCTAAAATGAAAAGTTTTAGTAAACTCTGAGCCACTAGAAACAGGGGATAAGAGAGGAAATTATTATGCTGACACTATAATGGTAATTACAAATGTACATAGAAAAACAGATCTCTTAGTATGGTGTTAGATGATATAACCTATCAGTACCATGTGGTGATTTTAACTGTGTCTATACTGATATTAGTTTACCACATGTGAATAACTTTGAATGTTCAAGCCTCCTTGGTAGGTTTACACTATAATTAAGATCCCTCAGCTGGCCCATGGGTATCGGGCTAAGGGGCTGTTTAACTGCAATGTAGACATTCGGGCTCATGTGAGATGGGAGGGTCCCAGAGCTCAGCGTGCAGCTCAAAGTCCTGTGAGCCCTAGTCAGCTGGCATGGGCCAGCTGTGGGTGTCTTACTGCAGTGTAGACATATTCTTAATGTAACCTTGGGATTAGGTTCACTGTGAAAATGCTGAAGTTCAGGCTGACTGATCACACACATCAATTTAAATCTCAAAGCCTGAGCTAACAGTACATTTTAGGAGCAACAGGAAACAAACATGTCTAAACAGACCTGCAGAAGAGTTCTGTGTAAGCTCGAAAGCTTGTTTATTTCACCAACAGAAGTTGGTCCAATAAAAGATATTACCTCATCCACCTTGTCTCTCACATGTCTAAACTGGCAGATTATTTACATGAAGGATCAACTGACCCAAAACAATAAAACAAAACCTACCTCAACAGTTTCTGGAAAATTCTAGGCCTATAATGAGAAGGCCACTTTCTTTTAACACTTACAATCAATCCTAACCTTAAGAAAGACTGATAATGTCCTACCATAACTAGGAAACCAACCAAAGCAACTCATCTGCTAGATGAAAGCTCAGCATTCCATGTGTTCCTTATGTTTAGACTTCTCATTTCCATAAGGCCTTATGGAGACCTAACTTACCACATGTCTGTGATGCATCTCGTTGACACTGACAACATGTTCTGTGAGCATATTCATTAAGCCGGGGTCTATCAAAACACGACAGTTCAGAACCATTGTAATGAATATCCTGTGATCTCATAGACCCTTTGAGTAAAATTGAAGAGAAAATGTATCAGTATGCTGTATTTGTTTTTGTTCACAATTTTTTATACTTATGGAGTATTTGAACATTATAGTTCACAAAATGTTCACATTTCTAGTTTCATAGATTTTAGACCAGAAGGGCACCTTATGATCATGTGGTCTGATCTCTTGCATAACACAGGCCATTGTATTCTTGCACTGAGCCCAAGAAATTGTGGTTCAACTAGAATCTCTTCTAGAACGACATCTGATCTTGATTTAAAGACTTCAAGTGATTAAGAATACATCACTTTCCTTAGTAAGATCTTCCAATGGTTAATTACCTTTACTAGTAAAAATGTATGCAGTATTTTCCATTTGAATATTTTTAGCTTCAGCCACTGGATATTTATTTTGTCTTTATTTGCTAGATTACAGAGCCCTCTACTATAAGCAATCTCCACCCAATGTAGGTACTTATGGACCATGGTGAAGTCACCTTTTAAATTTCACTACAGTAAGTTTAACGGATTGAACTCCTTAAAACTCATTATAAGATCAGCCCTCAAATAATTCTGGCAGCTCTTCTATGAACCTTCTCCAATTTTTCAATGAGTGGCCTCACCAATACCATATACAGAGGTAATATCTCCCTACTCCTACCTGATATTTCCTCTTTATACATCTAAGGATCATTTAAAGTCATTTTTATCTTAATTAAAGATATTTTTAAAATGAGGGCAAAATATCATGCTTTAAGTTTGCTCTCATTTTAATGTTAATTTTAAGCAATCTGAAAATATGGATGAAATGTTGACAAAATTATTAATTAAAAACATAGCTGATTAAGGCATTTCATTCATCTTGAATATGTCTATAAATATAGATAAATCCTTAGTGACAAACTTGGGATTTTTTCTTCAATAATATAGTAATATTAGTACTGAAATTTTAAAGCGACAAGTCTCTCATTGTACATTTTGTACTATTTTAAACAGGCTTACATTCACACCATATTGCCAAAGGCTTGACCCTGCAAAGGGATCTGTTGTACTGCACAATCTTGTTACTCTTAAAACAAACAAACAAACAAACAAAAAAATAGTTGGAAACTCACAGCTTTGCTTCTTCTCCATAAACTGTCTCTTACAGTAAATAACACAGAGGATGAGAAGAGCTAAGAGCACTGTGGCCAGTGCACTGCATATAACAGCTGCTAGAGCAGTATCCCGAGGACTGGAAGCAGTTGATGGGATCTTCACAAGATTCACTTTGATAGTACCTAAAATATAATTAAGCACATAGGTAAGGCATGCTGTGTGGACAGTTTAGGTATATGGAAAATCCAAGAAATATAACTAGAACAGGCTCTTAGCACAGAAAAAAAAGGACTTTCCATCTGCTAATGTATCAACAGCAAAGTTGTATAACTAATATTAATATAGCTTATCCTCAGTTATGTTACTTACTCTCAATTACGCTGCCAGGTGCAGACACTTATAAAATAGCACAATCGGTTAAATGGGCATATAATGAATTGTAGCCGCATACATATAGACACCCTGGTTGTCAGGGAGGATTGAACCAGGACCTTTAGCACCAAAACACAGGCCTTTGCTACTTGAGCTACAGGAAAATTTGTCTAGCTTTGAGAAAGTAGCTAATTGTATAGTTAAAGGGACCACCCACTAGCAGGAGTTACAGTCACACACTAGGCCATTTTTTTCATGCTCCCCTGTTAAGGAATCTTGTTGTCAGTTAGAGGTCCACAGGAATTCAAGTCCATTAGAAGCACCATTTTGTCCTAAACTTGGTTGCATATACACACAGACACCAAGGCTGTCAGAAGGATCAAACTCCAGATTTTCAACTGTGATGGGACTTTATGTACACATAGTGATGGTTTGTTATACACAGATTACAACTCTGTATGAATCTACATTAATTCCATAAACTTTCATGAGGAAAAAAACAGACGTTTGAGCTTTTATCTGACTGCAAGTTTTTAAAAAGCCCAACAAACCACATTTTATTAACTTACGAAAACATGTAGAATGTGCCTAGTCCTGAAAACATCCTTGGTTAAAACTGAAAGACTATAATTTCCTGAGAAATGATCCATAGTAATAATTTTCAGTTGGGAGATCAAGGCCTGCCAGAATACGATAAAATCACTAATCAAGACTTACATGTAATAGGTTGTTATCCTAAGTTTGCAACATGATAATAAGAGAGAACAGGATCCTTAGATTGTTTGAACTATCAAAGCATATTACTTTTAAAATACATTTTTCTAGACCAAGGCCTGATCTACACTTAAAAGTTAGGTCAACATAGCTCTGGTACTCAGGGGTGTGAGTTTTTCACACCCCTGAGCACCATAGCTATGCCAATCTAACCCCCAGGAGTAAATATGGTTAGTTCAATGGAAATTGCTTCTGTCGACCAAGCTACTGCTGCTTAAGAAGGTGGATTATCTACCCCTTCCACCACTGTAGGAAGCATCTACATGGCATATTAATGTAGCACCTGTAGCGTAGACATGGCCTGAGTATAGTATTTCCAATGTACACATCAGTAGGGTTTCTGGACACCAAGTATTTAAAAAAAAATCCCAGGCCCTCTTAGATCAGTCATATTAACAATTGTATTGGCCACAAAACAAATTGGTGTTACTATTAAATATTATGTTCATTCTGACCAACTGCAAGTCTGCAGAGAACATGCTTTTTGACTAAGAAAACATTGACCTCTAGGCAAATGGTTAATTGGAAGTTTTAAAAATTCCTTAAGGAGTGACCATTTCCTTGGGGCTTCAGGAGGCTTGTAGTGAGTGCTATGTCAGGGAAGGAGAGAGGATTTGGCCAGAGTGAAGAGGGGGTCAGCTCAGATGTCCTGGAACAGAGGGAAGGCTTTTAGTGGAGGATTAGCTATTGAAAGTCTGGAAATTAATTGTTTTCATATAATTACAACATTCTAGTAGGCCTTGAGGCTGCATTAGGAGCTGCTAGTATGGATCTGTGTACTCATGCAAAGTCTCACTGTAATCAGTGGGACTCTGCAGAGGAACAGGGTCCATGCTAGGGGATCCCTATGCAAGGCTAGGGTATAAGACAAAATGTGGGTCTTTCTTGTACCATTGTGTCTTGCCAAAGGATAACAGGTTTTTTTTTAAAGTCATGTCTCAAAACTCATGTCCATGAAGATGTTAAAGGAATACTACTCCATGAATTTTCCATGCTTACTGATTGTATAGGTTGAAACTTTTTCCTTGTACTGAAATCACAGTCTTTTTTATTATTATGGCACATGGTCTATCTATTGTTTAGATTTCAGATGATGGGATAAAGGCATTTCCCTTCATTAGTTTACAGCAGGGTTACAGAATGTTAGGAACCATTAGGAAAGGGATAGATAATAAGACAAAAAATATCATAATACCACTATATAAATCCATGGTACACCCACACCTTGAATACTGTGTGCAAAAATGATATATTAGAAATGGAAAAGGTACAGAGAAGGACAACAAAAATGATTACGGGTATGGAACAGCTTCCATATGAGGAGAGATTAAAAAGATAGGGACTATTCATCTTGGAAAAGAGACGACTAAGTAGGGATATGATAAAATCATGAACGGTGTGGAGAAAGTGAATAAGGAAGTGTTATTTAGCCTTTCACATGACACAAGAACCAGGGGTCACCCAATGAAATTAATAGGCAGCAGGTTTAAAACAAAAGGAAGTACTTCTTCACACAACATAGAGTTAATCTGTGGAACTCATTGCCAGGGAATGTTGTGAAGACCAAAACTATACCTGGATTCCATAAAGAATTAGATAAGTTCATGGAGAACAAGTCCATCAATGGCTATTAGCCAAGATGGTCAGGGATGTGACCCCATCCTCTGGGTGTCCCTAAATCGCTGACTGCCAGATGCTGGGACTGGACGACAGGGGCTGGATCACTTGATGATTGCTTTGTTCTGTTCATTCCCTCTGAAGCATCTAGCATTGGCCACTGTCAGAAGACAGGATACTGGGCTAGATGGACCATTGGTCTGACCCAATATGGCTATTCTTATGTACTTACACTCTTATTTGAGCCCCACAAACTTAATGGCCCAGATTAAGTGAACCACTGAAGCATGTGATTACCTTTAAGCTTGTGCTTAAGTTATAGGACTTAAGTACATGCTTAAATGTTTTCTGGGATAGAGATGGATTTAATCACATGCTTAAAGTTAAGCACATACTTAAGTGCTTTGCTGAACTGGTGCCAATATGCTGTTAAAAAACAATAACTGGGAGAACGGGGAGGGAAGACCCTACAGTGAGATTCTGGAAAGAACACAATGTTGTACATTATTAAAAATAAACTTTAAAAAGGCACTTTATTTCAGAAAAAAAATATTGCATTTAGTTTTCAAACTCTGAGTTCCAGTATATCCTAGGACAGGGATCAGCAACCTTTGGCACGCGTCTCGCCAGGGTAAGCCACCTGGCGGGCTGGGCTGGTTTGTTTACCTGCTGCGTCCGCAGGTTCGGCCGATCGCGGCTCCCACTGGCCGTGGTTTGCCGCTCCAGGCCAATGGGGGCTGCGGGAAGCGGCACGGGCCGAGGGATGTCAGCACCAAGGGTACTAAGTTTCAGAATTCTATGTAATGTATTCCATTAGTCAGATACATATTGAGTCAAATCATTGTTAACTAGTAGGAGTTGTATTGATTAAAACAATGTTAATTATGGCTTCATTTAGAGCAAAATGGCACAGTGCGTGATGTGCTACATCTTAATGTTTAGGTTAAAACCCTGAATAGACTAGAGATAAAAATGAATTCAAATGTCTTAGCCCACACATTAGAATAATAAGGGTGTTGCTGATCAAGACAGAAACATTGGCATGACTATAAATAGAAGTTTCCACTTTAGCTGTCCATTCTATATTTGGTTCAAATGAGTGCTAATAACTTTAGTTTGAAAAGAATTCAATTTGCAAATGTTTAAAAACATGAGTATGCTCATTTAAAGGAGAACAAACAAAACAAACAACACCCCTCCAAGCTCTCCTGCCCTACTCTCCACCAAACAGAAAAAACACAAAATTGATAAGACATTACAAGTACTATAAAGATATAACATCTTTGGAAAAAAGAAATAATCCTGATCATATTTCTGAATCTTCCCACAAATAAAAGATTGACTGCTTTCTCCTGATCTTTGAGTAAGAGGTAAGAAACGTTATTAAACATGACCAGAGACTGTGGTAAACACTGGAAAGACTGTCTCCTAACATCTGCAAAAGGACAGCCATTTGTGTGCATGGACTAGATCCAAAAGTTCATCATGTCAAACCACATTTTTCAAATATGCTCCAACTGCTGACTTTGAAGCATTTTGTTTCCAAGTTGGTGCCCCACACAGTTTTTCAAAGAAATGTACCAAGAACCCTTGGGGGTGGAGGGTAGAAATACAACTATACACATATTCATCATTTGTTGAGAAATCTTGCAATACTTGTTTATAAATAGAAAGCTTTAGAACTTAATTTCTTCTTTTTCAAGCCCACTTCTACCACAATACATATTTTTAAATGACTCCAATTGTTGACAGAGTCAGTGTACCGATAGGAAACAGCATCTTCTTGGGTGCTATTTGAATATTAAAAGATTTTTTTAAAAGGCTTTATATACTTAACCCTACCTAAACTGAAATAGGGACACAAAAATATGCCTTTCCACATGTAAATCTGGAACATCCAGAAAAATCCAGTGGCAAAGAGAATATATAATTGTTAATGTGGGTATAATGTTGGCAGCAATGACTTGTTTGGGACTTTTTGTTTCTAGGAGCTCATTTTGCATCCTCTGACATCTGAGGACGTTTACTGCCCATCTATTTTTTTCAAGGACCGCCATATTTTCTTCATTTTGTTGCAGGGCTGCCATCCCTTGAATCAAAGTCATGTCATGTTTGCACAAGGACTTGGTAGGATGCCATGCAGAGCAGAACAAGTTATTTTTTTGACTTCATATTTGGGTTTGATTTGTACTTTGGGCCAAATTCTTTTCCTGAAAAATTTTTATGAACAAGGATTGAATATTTTGGGATGGTTTTCTGTTCAGATCCAAATATGAACGATAGCCTTAAAGCTTATGTAAATCCTTTCCAAAATGTATTCAAGGTATCCAATAACTTCTTCCTTTGAAAAGCTTGTGAATCTTACTCTATTTCCTGTACTCTATTAGGAAATTTATTTTTACTAGTGTTTAGTTTAACTATTTAAAATATTGAATGTATTAGAATAGGCTGAATATTAACCATTTAAAATTTGGCTGCAGCCAAGATAGAAATCAGAGGATCACACTCCACACTCAAATTTCAGAATATTCACTTTTTCCTTGAATTCTCTATTTCATGGTAGGATAACAGATTCAGATCCTGTACTTCAAAGTTCTAATTTCACAGAGGTCTGTATGCCCATATATATTTCTACAATGCATGCTTGTATTATCATGTGTGTGCAGACTAATAAGATTCAAAGTTCTTACAAAACTATAGACTGAAAAGCCTTCAGAAATCACAAATATTTATTTTGGTTGATAAAAATGTACACATTTGTTACGGTTTTAATTAGAAAAGATTTTTCTGCAAAAACAAAAGGATACAGTATAAGCTAACTAGAACTGTACATGATGGATGGGCCTGATTCTGTATTCCTTACTTGAGTAATCCTCATACAAAATCAAGAGGGTTGCTTGCATCAGAGGGCTAGATTGGCAACTTGATGTGCCAGCCCTTTCCTGACACAGCTATTTCCTCCTTTGCACTGGTTCAACTGTACTGGCTGTCATATGGAAGGGAGGGATGGAACCAAAGCTTGCATGGACACATAGGATGGCTCATGACTGAGCCCAGAAAGATTACTCATAAGAGTTGCAAAACTGCAGCTCAACATTGTTACTGCAAAGGGATGCAACAATTAGATTATTAACTATCGCTAATGTTCTATGCAGTACTCATCATGCAAAGAGGAAAACATACTTTAAAAAGGGACCTGTGCTTTTATTGTATTGCTTTAAACATTTTTTGCAACCACTGAAGATAGTAAAGGTGTTGTTTAGTTTCCTCACTTCTGTCTATTAACAGGATATTTGCTTTATTATCAATATCACAATACACTACACTTTCTTGAAAGTAATGGTTTACTCTTAATTTTTGTCCACTCTCCATCTAGATAGCTTTGTACAACAGATATTTTATTGTATTTTAAATACAAATAGTTCAATCTATAAATATGACTGATGAGTCTGAATGTCAGCTGTAGCTATGGCCTTTTGCCTCCCCAGATTTTTTTTGTCTTTATTGACTCAGATCAAAATGAAACTCTTGTGGTGTTCAAATAATTTAGCTCCTACAGAAAGCTGGAATTTCCCTGCCAAAACATTCCATCGCTGATTGGATTCAGTACAATTATTGAGCAAAACAGGTCCTCCCTCTTCTTGGGCGGCATCTGAATTAAGATTTCTTTCCATGCTAGCTGAAATTCTCCAGATAGGCAAAACTAGATTATTTGTAAGATTAGACTAATTAAAAAAGAATGATCAAAATAAACCTGTATGAGGCATTTAAATTTTTAAGACAAAAGTTAGACAGTGTGAGGAACAATCACATGAAAATTCAAGAGATAGATCAGTTACTTCTGAGTTAAGAGAATAAAGCAAAAATAGGATACACGAATCCAGCAATTTTCAGATTTATCTTCACATGAATTTGAATGTAAGAATAAACACAAACACATAAAATGGCTGCTACCATATAACATGTCCTTGTTGATCTCAGACATGCATGTACCTGTTCCTCCTTTGGTGGCCAAATTTTTACTTTTATCTTGTGGATTCAGAGGCCTGAGAGCTGAAGAAGCTAAGGAAGAATAGTAAAAGGCCAATATGGCTCTACCAGGAACTTTTTAATGGCCTGAAAATCAATAAGGAATTACAAAAAAAGTTGAAACGTAGACAAATTGCTAAGGAGAATGTCATAAATATAAAGGGAAGGGTAACCATCTTTCTGTATACAGTACTATAAAATCCCTCCTGGCCAGAGGCACAAAATCCTTTTACCTGTAAAGGGTTAAGAAGCTCAGGTAGTTAGCTGGCACCTGACCAAAAGGACCAATAAGGGGACAAGATACTTTCAAATCTGGGGAGCGGGGAAAGGCTTTGTTATGTCTGTTCTTTGTCTGTCTGTTCTGTGTGCTTGCCAGAGACAGATCAAGAAAGCAAGCAATCCAACTCCATTAGTATTAGTAATTACTAGCGAAGGAATGCATTAGCTTATTTTTATTTTGGCTTGTGATTTCCTTTGTCTAAGAGGGTGGTTTATACCTGGTTTTGTAACTTTAAAGTTTTGCCTAGAGGGGAGATCCTCTGTGTTCTTGAGTCTTTTGTTATTCTGTAAAGTACTTACCATCCCGATTTTACAGAGGTAATTCTTTTACCTTTTCTTTAATTAAAATTCTTCTTTTAAGAACCTGATTGATTTTTCATTGTTTTAAGATCCAAGGGTTTGGGTCTGTGTTCACCTGTACCAATTAGTGAGGATATTATTCTCAAGCCTGCACAGGAAAAGGGGTGTAGGGGCTTGGGGGGATATTTGGGGAAGGTAGGGCTCCAAGTGGCCCTCCCAAAATGTTTGTTTAAATCACTTGGTGGTGGCAGCGTTACCTAATCCAAGGTACAAGGAAGGATTTGTGCCTTGGGAAGTTTTTAACCTAAGCTGGTAGACATAAGCTTAGGGGGTCTTCATGCGGGTCCCCACGTCTGTACCCTAAAGTTCAGAGTGGGGAGGGAACCCTGACAGAGGAGTACAAAATAATAGCACAAGCATGTAGAAACAAAATCAGAAAGCCTAAAGCACAAAATGAGTTTCACTTAGCAAGGGACATCAAAAGCAATAAGAATAGGTTCTTTAAATACATTAGGAGCAAGAGAAAGATGAAGGAAAATATAGGTCCTCTACTTAGTGGGGAAGGAGAGCTAATAACTGATTCATCAAGAAAGCAGAGGTGTTTAATGCCTATTTTGCTTCAGTCTTCAATAATAAGGTTAATGGTGACCAGATACTCAACACAATATTACTGTAATCAAGGAACTAGCTGAAGTAATCACAGCACCATTAACAATTAGCTTTGAGAACTCCTGGAGGATGGGTGAAGACCCAGAAGACTGAAGGGCAAACACTGCACCTATCTTTAAAAATGAGAACAAAGAGGACTCAGGGAATTATAGACCCGTCAGAGTAACTTCAATACCTGGAAAGAACAAATTATAAAAAAAAAAAAAAAAAACCCAAGCCCCCTCAATTTGTAACCACCTGGAGGATAATAGAGTTTTAAGGAATAGCCAGCATGGATTTGTCAAGAACAAATGATCCCAAATCAATCTGATTTCTTTCTTTGACAGGGTTACTGTGCAAGTGGATAGGGAGGAGGCAGTATACGTGATAAATCTTGATTTTAGTAAGCCTTTGAAACAGTCCCACATTACATTCTTATAAGCAAACTAGGGAAATATGGTGTAGATGAAATAACTATAAAGTGGGTGCATAACTGGTTGAGCGACTGTACTCAATGAGTAGTTCGCAATGGTTTGCTGTCAAACTGGGAGGGAATTATCTAGCAAGGTCCCGCAGGGATCAATCCTGGGTCTGATACTATTCAATATTTTCATTAATGATTTGGATAACGGAGTGGAGAGTAGGCTTATAAAATCCGCAGGTGACACCAAGCTGGGAGGGGATGCAAGCACTTTGGAAGACAGAATTAAAATTCAAAGCAACCTTGACAAATTGGAGAATTGGTCTGAAATCAAATGCACAACTTCAAAATGGGGAATAAATGGCTAGGTGGTAGTATTGCTGAAAAGGATTTGGGGATTATAGTGGATAATAAATTGAATGAGAGTCAACAATGTTATGCAGCTGTGAAAAGGCTGATATTATTCTGGGGTTTATTAAGAAGAGTGTTGTATATAAGACATGGGAGGTAATTATCTCTCAGTACTCGGCACTGGTGAGGCCTCACCTGGAGTACTGTGTCCAATTTTGAGCACCACACTTTAGGAAAGATGTAGACAATTGGAGAGAGTCCAGAGGAGAGCAACAAAAGTGATAAAAAGGTTCATAAAGCCTGACGTATGAGTAAAGGTTTAAAACTGGGCATGTTTAGTCTTGAGAAAAGAAGACTGAAGGGAAACCTGATAACAGTCTTCAAATAAGTTAAGGGCTCTTATAAAGAAGAGGTGATCAATTGTTCTCCATGTCCACTGAAGGTAGGACAAGCAGTAATGGGGTAATCTGCAGTAAAAGAGATTTAGGTTAGATATTATGAAAAACTAACTAAATATAGAATCATAGAATATCAGGGTTGGAAGGGACCTCAGGAGGTCATGTAGTCCAACCCCCTGCTCAAAGCAGGACCAATTCCCAACTAAATCATCCCAGCCAGGGCTTTGTCAAGCTGGGCCTTAAAAACCTCCAAAGAAGGAGACTCCACCACCTCCCTAGGTAACGCATTCCAGTGCTTCACCACCCTCCTAGTGAAAAAGTTTTTCCTAATATCCAACCTAGACCTCCCCCACTGCAACTTGAGACCATTGCTCCTTGTTCTGTCATCTGCCACCACTAAGAACAGCCGAGCTCCATCCTCTTTGGAACTCCCCCTCAGGTAGTTGAAAGCAGCTATCAAATCCCCCCTCATTCTTCTCTTCTGGAGACTAAACAATCCCAGTTCCCTCAGCCTCTCTTCATAAGTCATGTGCTCCAGGCCCCTAATCATTTTTGTTGCCCTCCGCTGGACTCTTTCCAATTTTTCCACATCCTTCTTGTAGTGTGGGGCCCAAAACTGGACACAGTATTCCAGATGAGGCCTCACCAATGTCGAATAAAGGGGAACAATCACGTTCCTCGATCTGCTGGCAATGCCCCTACTTATACAGCCCAAAATGCCGTTAGCCTTCTTGGCAACAAGAGCACACTGTTGACTCATATCCAGCTTCTCGTCCACTGTGACCCCTAGGTCCTTTTCTGCAGAACTGCTACCCAGCCATTCGGTCCCTAGTCTGTAGCAGTGCATGGGATTCTTCCGTCCTAAGTGCAGGACTCTGCACTTGTCCTTGTTGAACCTCATCAGGTTTTTTAGGGCCCAATCCTCTAATTTGTCTAGGTCCCTCTGTATCCGATCCCTACCCTCTAGTGTATCTCCCACGCCTCCCAGTTTAGTGTCATCTGCAAACTTGCTGAGAGTGCAGTCCACACCATCCTCCAGATCATTAATAAAGATATTAAACAAAACCAGCCCCAGGACCGACCCTTGGGGCACTCCGCTTGAAACCGTCTGCCAACTAGACATGGAGCCATTGATCACTACCCGTTGAGCCCGACAATCTAGCCAGCTTTCTATCCACCTTACAGTCCATTCATCCAGCCCATACTTCTTTAACTTGGCGGCAAGAATACTGTGGGAGACCGTATCAAAAGCTTTGCTAAAGTCAAGGAATAACACATCCACTGCTTTCACCTCATCCACAGAGTCAGTTATCTCATCATAGAAGGCAATTAGGTTAGTCAGGCATGACTTGCCCTTGGTGAATCCATGCTGACTGTTCCTGATCACTTTCCTCTCCTCTAAGTGTTTCATAATTGATTCCTTGAGGACCTGCTCCATGATTTTTCCAGGGACTGAGGTGAGGCTGACTGGCCTGTAGTTCCCCGGATCCTCCTTCTTCCCTTTTTTAAAGATGGGCACTACATTAGCCTTTTTCCAGTCATCCGGGACCTCCCCCGATCGCCATGAGTTTTCAAAAATAATGGCTAATGGCTCTGCAATCTCATCCGCCAACTCCTTTAGCACCCTCGGATGCAGCGCATCCGGCCCCATGGACTTGTGCACGTCCAGTTTTTCTAAATAGTCCCGAACCACTTCTTTCTCCACAGAGGGCTGGTCACCTTCTCCCCATACTGTGCTGCTCAGTGCAGTAGTCTGGGGGCTGACCTTGTTCGTGAAGACAGAGGCAAAAAAATCATTGAGTACATTAACTTTTTCCACATCCTCGGTCACTAGGTTGCCTCCCTCATTCAGCAAGGGGTCCACACTTTCCTTGACTTTCTTCTTGTTGCTAACATACCTGAAGAAACCCTTCTTGTTACTCTTAACATCTCTTGCTAGCTGCAACTCCAAGTGTGATTTGGCCTTCCTGATTTCACTCCTGCATGCCTGAGCAATATTTTTATACTCCTCCCTGGTCATTTGTCCAATCTTCCACTTCTTGTAAGCTTCTTTTTTGCGTTTAAGATCAGCAAGGATTTCACTGTTTAGCCAAGCTGGTCGCCTGCCATATTTACTATTCTTTCTACACATCGGGATGGTTTGTTCCTGCAACCGCAATAAGGATTCTTTAAAATACAGCCAGCTCTCCTGGACCCCTTTGCCCTTCATGTTATTCTCCCAGGGGATCCTGCCCATCTGTTCCCTGAGGGAGTCAAAGTCTGCTTTTCTGAAGTCCAGGGTCCGTATTCTACTGCTCTCCTTTCTTCCTTGTGTCAGGATCCTGAACTCGACCATCTCATGGTCACTGCCTCCCAGGTTCCCATCCACTTTTGCTTCCCCTACTAATTCTTCCCTGTTCGTGAGCAGCAGGTCAAGAAAGGTATTTAAGCTCTGGAGTAGGATTCCAAAGGAGGCTGTGGAATCCCCATAATAGGAGGTTATTCAAAGCAGGTTGGACAAACACCTGCCAGGGATGGTATAGATTTGTTTGGTACTGCACAGCACAGGGGGCTGGACCTGATATTACTTCTCAAGGTGTCTTCCAGGCCTATATTTCTATGATTCTAGAAACAAAGTGGATTAATTATATCTCTAAGAGGAATCAGATCCATGTTATTAATACTGCTATTATGCCAATAAAGTTTTGTACCTAGGCTGAAACCCTACATCATCATTCATGGCATCCTTCATTTTAACTGAATTAAGAAATGTTTGTTCTCAGTACACAAGCAGCTTAAGTCATTCTTTCCCCCTTCTATTGTATTTTTAAAGATTATCATAACATACAATAAAAATAAAAATTTCAGACAAAAGCAGCGCATAATACACAGAAAACAACAATACCACATTAGGCGTACAAAGAGAAATGGGTTTGACTAGTCAAAGCAGTTACATGGATAGTTTTAAAATAGGAATAATATCATCAGATCACTTCAGCAGGATGTTGTGAAGATAAATTCATTAATGATTTTGACGCCCTTGCATATTTTGGTGAAAGCAGCAAAGAAAAGCCCATAAAGAAGTTATTAATTTTGTATTCTGTGCAGGGTTTATATGGAGTATGGTAAATAAAGCGTGGGGTCAAGCATGGAATGATGAAAATAAAAAGAAATATTGAATTAAAGACTATTCTGTGCTTTCTGCCCATCCTGTGCACTAAATGAGGCAGAGGTCCTATGGAAAAAGACCATGTAATAATGGAATTTAAACTGTATTGTAATGCATATGTACACAGGAGCCAAATTAAGGGTCCATGGGCAAATTGAGTACTAGCATTTCCTAACTTTGGTGTGCTTGACTTTACAACCTTAATGTTCTTTGAATGTAGTTTAATTTTGTACATAATAATTTCATCAAATAACACTGGGAAATTTATTTGTTAAGTGGGTTGAATGGAAAAAGAAAAATAATCAATACAACAACATTATTTTTTCTCATAAAATTCCTCAATCTCCTGCAATTTCACGTCAAGGAACAAAAAAAGGTAAACTAAAGTATAAGGGATGAGAAAGACTAAGTATAAGAAAGAACAATAAAATCAGTGTGTGTCAAATTTGCAATCTGCCTCAAACCCATCTGTAAATTTCCCATCACACATTTACATATATTTTTATTAGAACTATAAAAATATGTGTACATTAGTTTTGTGCATGTAAGATTATAGGCTGCTTTTTGAAAATTTGGTTCTACTTTTTTTTTGTAGTAAAAGCTGCATTTTCTGTCCTAGAAGAATTCATAGAATACTATTACAGTCACAGAAGGTTACACCCAATATGGTCCTCACTAAAACATGGATATGACAATATAGTAAAAGGCAAAAGTTAAGTGAACTTCAGCACTTAATCTCATTCACAATCATTTCCAAAATTTAAACCCACACTATTATGGCAATAATGTCTTCTACAAGCAGAAAGAATCTGTAATGACAGTGAAGAGGGGAAAAAGTGAGAGTGCTTGCAGGTTCAAATTCAAGATATTAAAATAAGACACTAGAACAAAGAGATAATAGAATTTCCTATCAAAAACTTGTCTGAATCTGATATGAAGAAACTGGCAAGAGAGCTTTTAACTTCTTAAAATATATAACCCCTCTGGAAAAGTATTCCTCTTTTTTTTTCAAACCTTTCAAATTACTTTTTTCCTTTTCTCCCCAATAAAGCAAAAGGACGCAATCAAAGTGACAAGGTAATGTTTGCATACCACAGGGGTCTTCGAGGAATTTTTAATATTAATTTCACAGGAATATAAAATACTTTTGTGATTTTCAAAAGAAAGTTGAATGTCTTGGTTAAATTAGTTTCCAATAATAGAGACTACCAAATTCCGCTATTTCAGTGAATCTTAATATTCTCATACTGAAATTCTCAGACAGAATTTCAATAATATAACAGAGCATTGGCCTTTATCTGTAGCTTGAGCATTATTACTTAAATTTCCAGGACCAGATTATGAAGCCTGTACTCACACGTTGCTGAGTAGTCCCACTTCCGTGAATAACTACCCACTGCTGTGAGAAATGGCCCCACAATCTGACCTTCAATGTCTAGTACTATGTCCCACTACAGGGATTCAGCTCTGCAATTATGCTCTTGCTGTCTGTTTGGGAAGAAATCTTTTAGAGAGCCCTTGCCAGTGGAACTAGCTCCAGTGAACCCCCAGGCCTCATTTTTAGCAATCTTCAGGACACAAAATAGGTCTCACCTGTTTATGCAAGCTTACTCATGGTATTGACTACTAAAGAAAGAGTTCTGCTTTTATTATATATTCTTTACAGTAAGAAGCTAATAATGCAAACAGTTTAAGCTTAATATACATAATCAGAATATCATATCAATAGAGATTAAAAAACTAAGTAATCCACACAACCCTCAACTAAAGTAGTTAAGCATTATCTTCACTTTACAGCTCAAGAAACTGAGGCAGAGAAGTGAAGTGACTAACCCTATACCAGACAGTGAATCAGCGTCAGAGCTGACATTTGAAATCAGTATTTTCTGACTCCCTATTTGTTACATTAATACCTATCCCTTTTTGTCCCTTTCTACTTTACACCACGTTAGCAATATTGGGACTCTGGCTGCCAATGGCATTTTAAACAGCAAGTCTAGCAGAAACACAGACTGATTCATTGTTGTTCCACCTCTTGTGCAGTCACCAGCACAGACACCAATACCATATTGATTGGCATAATTCTGCATTCAGTTTGCAGTGGTATAAATGATGATAAATTGGACCTACTGTGCTTAAAAAGCCAGCTGCAGCTGTCAACCCAACCGGGCTGAGACTGCCCATATTACTAATACAGGTGGAGATGAACTGATATTATCAATGGTTGAAAATGTTTCCTTAATTTCCTTATTGTAAAAGAGGCCTTTATATGTGGTTGGTTAAAACTAATACTCTCAGGCTAACCATAGAATTGAAAAATTATATCAAAACCTTTTCAATGAGTCAAACTTCTGAAATTAGGAATTGTTAAAAAAAACTGCACACATCCTTAACTACAGCATTCTGACCAGATATTTTTCCAGATAACCCCAAATAAAACACTACACATCAAAATTCTACTGAAAAAATCTCTCTAATTTATTGTGATTCATGGTATAGTTAAATCTGATCAACGTGAAAGCCAAACTAAATAATAAGCATGTAGATCCAATACCAGCAATCCGTTTTTTTAAAATGACTTTTAGCTAGTGTAAGATTGCTCACAAATTAAGAACAAATACTGTATTTTACAATCAAAGCAATTGCATTCATGAATGAATATGAATTCTGTAGGTGGATTGAAGGGTAAGATATGTTAATAAGTAATCATACAAGAAAGAACACAGGCACTGATACTTATTCAATACAGGTCAATCATTGGCCCCTTCTCTGTAACTGAGGAATTTCAAGTTCATTTAAAGCTAGTGTAATTGAGTCAACCATCTCCACCATTAAAGAGCAATGATTAAGTTAAATTTCTTGCAGACACACAGTACCTAAAACAAACATTCAGAGTGCCTCTGGCAAGGAGGAATACTAATTATAGTATGAGATGAAAGGTTGCACAAGTCACTACTAGAAACAGAAACAGGTAAGCTATTTAGAAGAAATTATTGAAATTCTCATACTTGGTAGTTAAACAGAGCATTTCATTTTGTAACTGTATTCACCCATTTCAAGATTCAAAACTAAAATATTTTCATGCTGCTATATTTTTATATATGAACATAAATTAGAAATGCATACTGTAATTACAAAGTCCTGCTGTATGCCAAAGAAATTCTTAACCAAAGAAAAGAATGAACTTCCTAAAATGGGCTTTTATATAGCAAAAATAAAATTATATAGAGAGGCTTTCAAAGTATATTTGGTCACACACAGCTCTATTTATTTATTTATTTAAACAAAACATGGTTTTAAAAATGGATATTTAAAGATTCAGAGCATAGTGAGGCTTCTAGACTTCAGTTCCAAGAATTTAAAAGGAATCATAAAAGAAACACGTCATTAAGGCCCCAAACATCTGTGGGGAAGGATACACAAGCTCAAAAATAGTTTTGTATTTCAAACTGAAGTTTCCACTGGGATTAGCAGACAGGATTGCCAGCTGGGAGTTAGAACAAAGATATGAAACTTGGGCTCCTGCCCTATACATTACTGACTCGCTTTAACCTTTTGAATGCCAGACAAGCCCCATCAACAGCAGGAGAATCTTGTATTGGACATTCGTGAAGCAAACAGAATCCGACTCAATTTTTTTAAGATTAGTTGACATTTCAATTTTGGTGTGTAACACAATCTATACATTTATTGTTATTTCTGAGTAAATATTTCTTGTTAAATACTTTCAAATGGATTTGCTTAGGAGTTCTGTGTTCTTTATTAAATAAGTTCATGAATAAACACATTAGGAAGACAGATAAAAGAGGATTACAAGTAATCAGTATCAGTTTCATACAGGCAATGCTTAGCAATGCAGTTCAATTTACTGAAATATTTTCAGCTTATGTTTATAGAATTTGCTTAAAATCTAATTAAGCTATTATCATGTACATTTAATATACATACATCTTTTCCTATCATTCCTGATTACTTTGATTTATGTATATAAACAAATACTTTATAAAACAGCATCTTCTCTTTCCTAACTTATTCCAGGATTTTACAGTTTGTACTATGGAAGCAACTGATGTCACATATACTAGATCAGAAAATCACTGAATGATTATATTCTCCTTTTTTCTAACAAATACCTTGGCATTAGTAACAACAGGGAAAGGAAACTTTACAATAATCTTACAGAGTTTTCATATTAAAATATTTCTGGTGGTACCTTGCAGATAGATAGTAGCTTAAAATTATGAGATTTTAAAAAAAGAATAAATTATGGGTCTTTTTATTTGTCTTTTGGTTTTTGAGCTGTTAGTGTTCAAATTTTCTAACTTTTCTCCAAACCCATACGGGCTAAAAATGTACCTTAAAAAAGGCATTTAATTATAGACTCCAGAAGATGAAGCTTTAAGAACATCACCAAATAATGTGAGACTCATGAAAAAATTTGAATTTACAATATTATATACATTGTTTTTAACAACCAACAACTACAACCACCACTCCCAGAAGCTACTGACAGCATCTTTATTAAGTCTTTCAAAAGTCAAACAGTTAAACAAAAAACAAAAACAAAACAAAACCCTCAGTCCTTGCAATCCTAGCACTGGCTGAAGAGCTGGAAGCCACACGGCACCTTTATGTCTTTGTCTGCAGAAACTCACAGTGTTGCCAACTCTCAAGATTTTGTCATGAGTCTCATGATAATTATTGTTTTCCTTAAAGCCTCAGCTCCCGGAGTCAAGTGATATATAATGTTTTCAGCCTTATTCTTAAAGAAAAAGTGAGTTTCTAGCCCTCATGGCTATGGAGAAAGCTTCAAAATGTGATCCTTAAAGGCTCAAAAAGCAAAAGATAAATAAAAAGAACATCAGATCTATTATTTTGTATAATCTCATGATTTTAAAGCCAATCTCATTATTTTTGATGACCCCGACTCATGATTTTTGAACATTTGGGGTTGGCAATACTGAGAAAGAGACTTCAAACCCACCTATATTACAACTATGTAAAGTGCTTTGAATTTACTTGATAAAAGGTGCAATACATGTACAAGAACAGTATAATCCCCACTGAAGAGAACGAGGCTCCCTGGCTTAAATGCATGGGTGAAGATAATGCCTTGAGAACCCTTGCATGACCTAGACTGATGGCCATTGCATCACCTATACAATGAAAGCAAACCACAAATGATGAGAAGGAAAGGTAAACTGCAGTTGTTACCAAATGATTCTTGCAAAATACTCCAGAGGAGGAAAAAATTCAAAAAAAAAAAAAAAGCTAATCTGCCATGAGGAAAAATTCCTTCACAACTCCAGACATAAAGTCCTGTATAATCCTATGCATTTAAGAAAGGGTTGATGTGCTCTATCATCTAACCATCAAACAATCCTAACAGGTGTTCAACCCAACAAACCCAATTCAGCCAAATCTAGATAACACTAGAATTTAAAGGATGGGAATAGAGTGACTGGAAAAGTCTGGTTGCCAGCAAGAAAGCAGCTCCTCCCCTATCAACAGCTTACTATGGCCTCAGGCACATCTGCAGGGGTCAATCAGCATAACCGGTGGGATTCAAACACACCAGTTCTGGAAAAGTCAGGCTTCTGACAGAATCCCATTTGTGTTAAATCACAGGATTACAGAAACTAGAGATGGAAAAGAGCTATTAGGTCTCTTGCCTGGATGGAAGAGGGCACTGGGGCAGAGTCACAGTAAAACATGATTTCTGAGGCAAGAGGAATGTTAAAATTAAAAAGGTGCTTTTTGATTGTTGCTTTTATTGATTTACAAACAAAGAAGTAATATTTTGGGATATTAAGTGATCAGATGTTTTATAAATACAAAAACCTCTTTATGCTACAATTTTCTAAGCCATATTTCAGTCCAGAATGAACTTCCACAGTTGAAATCTAAAACCTTTGAAAAATAAGGGGGATATAATGGAAATGCTGATACAACCCTAATTATGGCCGTGTGTAAGGAATCAGTCTAATAAATCTTGTTTTGCTAAGAATCACATATGTAATTACTACATGTGGTGAAAATGCAGGGTTTTTCAATTTCTTTGAAAAACAAAACAGGAAGGCGGGAGAGTGGAAGCACATCCTTCAGTAGATTGTACAGAAAGGAGAACTACAAAGAAAAATTCACAAAGACCATATTTTGGTTGGCTCTGTATCTGCTTAATTCAATTGGCAAGGTCTATTCTACTGAATTATACATTTAGCTGGCATGTACCACTACAGTCTTGTACTTTCATTTTAAGGACATTTTACAATATTTTAATAATAATGATTTTAAAATTTCAACATTTAAATGACACGTAATGAAAAAAGCAGAAAGCATGCACTCTAGTGCAGACCTGCTCCGAAGTTACACTCTCCATTTCAACAGGATATTCTTCCCCCCGCCCTCCGATACTTGTCTGTGGCCATGCAGATGGATCTGGCTGCAATCTAGTCATTAAAAATCTTCTGATATATGTTCTAATATAAGAACTTGGCCATATCCAGGCACCTACAGAAAATTAGGAATGGAAAATCCTGTTGTCCATCCTTTTGGTTATGCAGGATTGATCCATACGATACAGGGTTATTCAATAAAGCACAGTAAGTAATTAAGCACCACAGATTCCTTTTGGAAACTATTTCTGTCCAACAGATATTACTTTTAGAAATGCATCTCTGATATTCCATTTAAATTTTCATTTGTTTCATTATTCATACCCATACTCATGGACTGTTCTAGCCTCTTTCCCTCTCTACTGGCGAGATTTTCTATTCTCACTGGCATAGGTAGAAGGAAACATCTTGCTTGCTCTCTCCTTTCTTCCTGCCCTATTTTTGATACACTGAGCATCAGTCGCACTGGACCCCTGACAGCCTTTTAAAGAGATGAGATCAGCAGACCTAGGTAAGAGTTACTGCTGAGTCTTGCTGCACCGGTAGTGGAAGAGGGTGAGGGGAAGGGAAAGACAGAGCTACCCACAGAAAAACATTGAATGGATTATTTGGGAAGAAGCAGAAAGCCTGGTTATCGCCCCAGTCACCTACCCTACCCTAACTTACTACAAAGGAATGCAGCAGTAAGTGAGGAGCTAGGACTGGTTGGGTGCTCAGATAAGCATTTAAACTGAAATACTAAACCTCATAGCACCTTCACTACTTCACATCTAAAACTTTACTTTCAAGTCACTCCAGACATTCAATTCTTCCTGAATGACATCACTTTCATTTTTTCATTTTTCAGCAGTAAATCTAAAGTATACAATATTTTATTATATGGTGTCTTATTTTTTCATGAACAGATAGGAGCATTGTCTTTTGAGTTTAATCTTTAGAGAGCTCTCTTGAGTACTGTTTGGATGACAGACCCAAGTAGTGCAGGTGAATGATTTTGTTACCCTAACAACTTGTCTAGGGTGGACAATTGCAATATGTTAGAACATGATCTTGAGAAGTCCTGGTAACTAATGTGACGTTAAATATGACTTAGTGCTCCGTATTGACAGGGTCTTTTGTTTTTAACTCTACGATGAATGAAAGTCAATGGGATTTATGTCACTTTAAGCACTTCTGAAAATCCAACCAGACAGTCCATCTGCACTGAGGATGGGATTTTCCTAAACACTCAGCATAGGGTAACTCTGCTCCTATGGACATCAATGAAAGCAGAGATAGGCCAATGCTGAGATCTTTTGAAAATCCTATCCTCTGAGTTCAACATCGAGTTATTCATCATCGCTGCTCAGGGCATATACTAACTGATCATTTAGACATGGCAAGTTGGGGTGTAAATCTACAGCGCTCCAGTGTGCTGTGCACCAACTGTTTGTGTGGACCCTGCTGCCATGCACCATAAGTTCTCTAGTGCACAATGATGTACTTCTATTTCACAATATATCGATGTGCAGTAGGGAATTTTTAGTGCATAGCAGCAGAGTTCACATGGACTCTGACAATATGTGGCAAACTGGAGTGCTATAGATTTACACCCCAGCGTATTGCACACTATCTGATCATTTAGACAAGCCCTCAGTGTTGTGTTTTAACTTAATATAATTTTACAGTGTGGACAAGCCCTCATTAGACACATACACGAGCACAAAATCCCTCTATCCCAAAGTACTTTTATTTGTGTACATGAGCCTATATATCTAGAACGCTGTGTATTTGAAGCTCACTCAGCAAAATAAGTTGTTTGTGTACAAATAAAAGTCAATAGACTAGATATGTACTAATATGCATAAAAGCAGAGACACTGCTTATTCCTCTAAAGGTACGTCTACACTTACAGTGGCATACAGAGTACAGACACAGCATGCCCAGCTAGCATGGGTATAAATAGCAGAGTAGATGGTAAGGCACAGCTTAGGCAGGTAGAGTGCCCTACATGCCGGAACCCTAAGATATATATTTTACACAGCTCTCTAAATGCCCAAGCCGTGCCTCCCACATCCATACTGCAACTTTTAGCCGTGTAATGTCCCACTGTCTCCCTGCTGCAGTGAAAGGCTCTAGCAGCTGGGAAAGGCTCTACTGGGGGGAGGCAGCATGCTTCAAGAAACTTGTTAAAACTGATGAAGATATTCAGATAACTAAAAGTGAATAGATTTAAATGAAAATGACTTATAACTCAGAGTAGAAGCCAGATCCTGCAAACCCTTATTCTCATGAGTTATCATTAATCAAGTGGGTTGCCCCATTGATTTTAATGGCACCTAATCGCACAAATATCAGTTTTCAGCCTTGGGCTATATTATTAGAGCTGGTCGGAAATTTTCTGAGGGAACATTTTTCTTTTGGAAAATCCTAATTTATCAACATCAGAACATTCTGTGGGAATGTTTCAATTTTGACAAAATTCAGACAGGAACTTGGCTTATGGGGAGCCAGGATGGTCTCCAATTCCAGGCTTGCAACTCCTCAACAGCCCAGGCTTCCATGGTCCCCTGTTTCAGACCAGCCTGCCAAGCACATTGCCAAGGAGACGGCTCCCTGGATTACCCACAGAGTTCTGGAAATATTTTAGAAAAGGTTGAACCAAAATGTCATTTCAACTTTTTCAAATGAAATTTTGTAATTCCCATTCTGTAGGAAATTTCAGGATTTAAATTTTTGTTGGGTTTTGGAACTAAATTTAAAAAATGCCTCAGAAAAGGAATTCCAGTTTCTGGACAGCTCTTTTTGTTATCTATAGTCTGTCTTAAATGATAAGTAATTTACATAATGAAGGACTAATGTCGTTAGTGGCATAGAAATGTGAAGTAATGAAAACCTACGCCTAACTAAGTCCAAGTTAGTGGGGCATGTGTGTGCGAAAAAATATATCACAGTGATAACCCTGGTCTAGGTCAGAGACTGTAGAAAATTATGGAAAGTTATAAAATATGCAATAATTCTTCAAAAAATTTCCCGATTTTGAAAAATATTTACACATTTACAACACATAGCAATGGTCACTCCCCTACTGCCTGGTCAGTGGAAAATTGAAGAGAAAAAGTCATCACCCTCTGCCTGTTGCTTTTTTGTTTGAGGGAGCAGGCACCTGAAGCAAATCAGAAAGGTAAACTAAGGGAGAGGAGAGGCCAGCTGGATTTAAATCAGATAACGGGCCAGAGGCACACCAGTCCTTCTTGAAGCCAAGACAATTAAATAATTTAGAATGTCTAGGTCAAGCTATTTTTGATCTATGATGAGTAAAAGAAATAAAAGAGAGTCAAAAAGCTTTATAGGAGGTGAAAAACAATTTTCATATCTCTGAAATATCTTGTCAAATTTGTCTCAGACTTCCTGAAAATGTTTTACTTTGGCATCAGGTCACATATGGAAAAATATTGGATGGGTTAATTTCATTTTGGCAAAAGTAGGGGTGGCAGGATGAGGTGTGTGTCTTTTAAAATCAGTTTTATAATAGAAAGCTGGTCTCTTCATAATAAACTAATGCTAAGGTCTAATGAATATGTTAATGAAATGGTGCTATGAGTTCCCCTCTCTGGTAACAATAAGTCTTTGTGAAAGGCTTATAGAAGTTGCAGCTTCTTTCTATCACAATTCTCTGTGATGGCAAGGAGGGCTATGAAAAGAGGATGGTGGTGATATAATCTCAAATAAGGAACAAAACTGAAAAAAATGGACATACACGTTGCAATAAACCCCAAATAATTTCACCCTTTATATACTTTCGGCATCTATTTCACAGATTGAAGCATTAACTGGTCTGCAACTAACTACACATTTTTGCATAAAGTCCTACTGATAACTTTTCTGATCTCGACTTGACTTTTTTAAATGTCAGCTTTACTCTTAAACAAACAAACAAACGTAAAAGCTCAGTACATTACTTGATATTTGACAAAAACATTCATTTGGAGGCTGATAAAATTCAAACCACAAAATTCTGAAATGTTAAAAGAAAATGAGACCATAGGAAAGGAAATACCATTATATAAACAGAGGGAATATTATGGAATTGCATGTCATCCAAACTATACCCTCAAGTTAAAACACTATAAATATGCTTGATGAAAGAGAATCAATGGGGAAAAAAACAGAAACAAAGTTTGACATGAAAGGAAATTCCCTCCATGTCTAGTGGGAAAAGTAGACTCTTACAGAGCAGACAGCCAGCAAGCATCTTCCTTTTTAAAGATTATTTTAAAAAATATTTATTTTGTGATCCTGTAATTTTTCCATTTGGACTGTAACTTACAGTTTTGATCATTACCCTTTTTGCTGCTGCCTGAGCAGTCGCTGATCTGATGTTACATTTCTTGCATATCTTAAACTACCATTACTTCAAACAAGAGTTTGCAAGATCTCATCCTTATGTCCCAATATTGCACAAATTTATGCACGTGAGTAAATTTATGTCAAATTCTCCCCTCCCTATACTAGTTGCACTCGTTGCCTTCTAACCCTGTGGAGGAAAGGCAGACTACCAAGATTTTCCCCTTAAATAGTGCTGTCCATTGGAGGAACTCAGAATACTTCATAAACATTGGCCCAGATTTGCAGTTAATTAGGTGTCTAATTACTATTGATATCATTGGGAGTTAGGTGTATCAATAATTTTGAGGGTCTGGGTCACTAAGTCTCCACATTCATGTGTGACAGCATTATTCTAGGGCTGTCAAGCGATTAAAAAAATTAATCACGATTAATCGTGTAATTAAAAAAATTAATCGTGATTAATCATGCTGTTAAACAATAATAGAATACCATTTATTTAAATATTTTTGGATGTTTTCTACATTTTCAAATATATTTATTTCAATTACAGCACAGAATACAAAGTATACAGTGCCCACTTTGTGTTTATTTTTGATTATAAATATTTGCACTGTAAAAAACAAAAGAAAGAGTATATTTTAATTCACCTAATACAAGTACTGTAGTGCAATCTCTTTATCATGAAAGTTGAACTTACAAATGTAGAATTATGTAGAAAAAATAACTACATTCAAAAATAAAAAATGTGTAACTTTAGAGCCTACAAGTCTACTCAGTCCTACTTCAGCCAATAGCTCAGACAAACAAGTTTGGTTACAATTTGCAGGAGATAATGCTGTCCACTTCTTCTTTACAATGTCACCTGAAAGTGAGAACAGGAGTTTGCATGGCACTATTGTAGCCTGCATCAGAAGACATTTACGTGCCAGATGCACTAAAGATTCATATGTCCCTTCGTGCTTCAACCACCATTCCAGAGGACATGCGTCCATGCTCATGATGGGTTCTGCTTGATAATGATCCAAAGCAGAGCAGACTGATGCATGTTCATTTTCATCTTCTGAGTCAGATGCCACCAGCAGAAGGTTGATTTTCTTTTTTGATGGTTCGAGTTATGTAGTTTCCGCATCTGAGTGTTGCTCTTTTAAGACGTCTGAAAGCATGCTCCACAGCTCGTCCATCTCAGATTTTGGATGGCACTTCATATTCTTAAACCTTGGGTCGAGTGCTGTAGCTATTGTTAGAAATCTCACATTGGTACCTTCTTTGCATTTTGTCAAATCTGCTGTGAAAATGTTCTTAAAACGAACACGTGCTGGGTCATCATCCAAGACTGTTATAACATGAAATGTATGGCAGAATGCGGATAAAACAGAAGAGGAGACATACAATTCTCCCCCCAAGGAGTTCAGTCACAAATTTAATTACCGCATTATTTTTTTAACAAGCATCATCAGCATGGAAGCATGACCTCTGGAATGGTGGCCGAAGCATGAAGGGGCATACGAATGTTTAGCATATCCAGCACGTAATTACCTTGCAACGCTGGCTACAAAAGTGCCATGCCAACGCCTGTTCTCACTTTCAGGTGACATTGTAAGTAAGAAGCAGGCAGCACTATCTCTCGTAAATGTAAACAAACTTGTTTGTCTTAGCGATTGGCTGAACAAGAAGTAGGACTGAGTGTACTTGTACGCTCTAAAGTTTTACATTGTTTTGTTTTTGAGTGCAGTTATGTAATAAAAAAATCTACATTTGTAAGTTACACCTCATGATAGAGACTGCACTACAGTACTTGTATGAGGCGAATTGAAAAATACTATTTCTTTTATCATTTTTACAGTGCAAATAATTTTTTTAATCACAGATTTTTTGAGTTAATCGCGTGAGTTAACTGCAATTAATCGACAGCCTTACATTATACCTGTTTTACAGATGGGGCAACTGATATATAGAAAGGTTACATGATGTGGACAAGATCAACAAAAAGTCCCAAGAGCCTATAATAATACCATTTAGCTCCTGTAGAGCACTTTTCATTAGTAGATCAGTATCATTATTCCCCTTTTAGAGATGAGGAAACTGAGGCACAGGGACGTTAAGTGATTTGCCCAAGGCCACCTAGTAGATCAGTGAGAACAGAATCCACAACTCCTGACTCCAGCCATGTGCTTTAGCCACATGACTATTTTTCCCGTTAGAAATGAACCATTAGGGCCATGATTTTTAAAAATTGGGTTACTTAAAGCAAGGTTCCTAATTACATATTTTGATATCTAAACAAAATTGACCTCATTTCCAAAAGTGCTGAACACTTGGCATGTCCCACCAAAATCAACTAAAATACAGAGTGTTCAGAAGTTCTGAAAAATCAGACCACTTATTTGGGTACCTGAAAATAGTCTTAGAACTTAGAGGCACAAAATGTATTTGGAGTGTGTGTGTGTAAAATGCTTTAGGGGAAAAAAAAACATACTGCGCACATTTTACACACAGCAATGAATAACTAGCAAAGTTGATTCCTCCAGGCATATCAGGTCCCCAGATGGCGCTGTGCATTTGACTCTAGATGGTGTTGTGCATTTTGATGGATTTATTAAGCTTTTAAAGCATTATACAAAGTTGTTGCTATCTGTACATTAATCCGTTTGCTATGATGTGGTGTGCAAATTTAAATTGTAAGCATCAACCACAATCACAGTTTTGCTTTTGCTTTTATTACAATGGATTGTTGACTCTGTTTGAATCAATGCCTTACTGTTTTTAATAATTAGTGAGAATTGCATTTTTTTATTGGTATATGCACTTATGTGGCAGGAGGGGCAACAAGTACTACAGACACAAGGAAGGGGGGTGTGATGAAATAAGTTTGAGAACCACTGATCTATGATGATTTAACTTGACATCAACTTGGGTGTTTAAATTAAATAACTTGTTGTCACAGTGCATAGTACGTGGAGTTTCGTATTACAAATTTATTTTAAAAACCCCCCAGAAATATTGGTTATTTCAAAAAGAGGATTCCACATTTTTTACTTCTAATAGTAGTTCTAGACTTGAAGAGGATAAATAACTCTACAGGATCGCATGGTTCAGTTTGTTTCCTCACACACCTTGGAAACAGTCAAAGAAGTTGCTTAAATGAAATCTCTGTAGAAACCACCCCTCGTACTATCGAGAAATTATCAATGCTTGACACACACATTGTTTAGTTTGACATTATGACCCTCTATATATATTTACATACGTAAAAGAGGCATAAATCTACCGGCACAAAGAAACTTAACACTTCCATTCTTAATTAAAAAATGGTTCCTACACTCTAGTTGCGCTAGATATTTGTCAGAAGTGCAAACGCATGAACATTTAGAAACCAGGAGAAAACTAACATGCTATACTAAAAATGAAAAGTGAATTTAGAAATAAAGCTCAGTGGAGGTGGCCAAAATGCAAAAGATATTCATTAGGGTATAAAACATTTCAGTAGGATAAAATTAGACATCAGCACATCAGCATTGTAATGCGTTCATTATCATCTAAAAACCTATTTATTTGTCTTCTACATGGAGTGATCTGTGGTTTGACTCTCACTTCTCACCCTTAGAAGCTTACCATATCTGCAGATCAACAGAACTCAGATCAAAAATCAAATACAAGTGTTTATGTTTTGCATTTATAACACTCAGTGGTGTACCTGCTTAAGGTTTCATTTACTTTAACTCTGTGTTTTTATGTATGATGTATATGTTTCATACAGAAAAATAAATGTTTTTTAAATTGAAATTTAGGCTTAGCCTTTGGAACCATTCTGGTGAGTATTTCTGAACATGTCCAAATTACAATCACAAATTATTAAAACAAAAAAACAGATCTTCAAATGTGTGCACACAAACCCTGGTGACTTTGTGTGCCTGGAGTAGAAGGTCAAAACTGGTTTAGTGTTATCCAAATGGCACAATATATATGCCAGAAATTTATTCCAGAATTGGTTTAAAGTAGAAAAATGAAATTAAGTATATCAGGCCTCACACATACAATGGAGCATGATAAGGATGATAAGTAGAGCTCCCCGGATTTCAATAGAGGTCCACCAGCAGAGATCTCACTGCAGGATCAGGTTCACATAGTTCAAATGTCATAAGCAGTGCTGCGCTTCACAACCTTGCCTGGCATAAGACAGTGAACCTATCAAAAGTTAAATTTCTTTATACTATCTTTTGCTCAATTAATTTCATTACGGAACATGCATTACCAGTATATATCTGATCCCACTCCTACACAGTTATATATTAAATTCTTCCCCATATTAATCTTTGCTCCTTATTGTCCACATTCATTCTGGATTAAGAAAAAAAGTAAAGAGAATGTTCCACAAGTTCCGAAGTTGAGATAGAGTAAATGCGCTTAAAGAGTCTTTCATTCTGAAAGTTTCCACTGGTTTGAGAGATATTCCCTATACTTAAAATGAGTACTGCCACTGGAACCAGTAATATCTCTAAAAAAGAAAATTTACATAAAACAATTGAATATATATAAAAATTAGTGCCTCTTTTAGGTCTAACTGAAGGTATACATCCAATACATGTAATACTACACTCTTCAGTTGTAGACACTTCCACCACTGTGAATTATTCAACAAAACATTTCTGATTCACTGAAGCAAAAGATGCAATTGTCCTGGAACCTGCAGATGCTAGCTTCTCAAGCTTGATTCAGAGTTGGGTCTCATCTCAACCTTCCCCTGCTTTCTTAAAGGTGCGGGGAGGGGCTACTACAGAGAATGAAGCAAAACTTCTTAGGAGCAGGAAAAAGCGCCCAGAAATGTGGCTCTCTTAATACAGCAATCACCGAACAGTGACTAAATAGCAACTTCATTCTGAGTACAATTGTGAGATGTTTTAAGCAGGAGTTTCCTATGCGCTGCAGAAAGTCTTCCTGGAAGTTAAACAATTCTAGACATGCTCCAAAGGGAGTGGAGTTATGCTGTATACCCATAACTGACAGTTCTGGTTCTCTCTCCTGAACTGAACAGTAGAAAGAGAACCCTCTGTAGGAAAAGTCAAGATGGCTAAGGAAGACAAGCAATTTTCTTCTCAAATTAAGCTTTGATTTGACTGTATCTTTTGGTTTATTGCATTTGTTGGTTTATTGCTAATGACTAATCCAAAGTACATGATCCCCTCCAGGCTCTCATCTCATGCACTGTGATATAGTGGTGGTATTCAAAATATGGAAATAACCCCTTTTCCAGGAACAACTTCATCTGCAACTGCCTGATTCCTAGAACTATCCCCATTGCAGAGTTCCCTTATTATGGTGACTTTTTTCCCAGCATATCTTTCTGGGGCTGGCCCTTTAAATGTACCAGAGCCAAAGAAATCCAGTCCTAAAGATGCCATTTTAGAACTGATTGCTGCATCTTTCTCTCCTTTATCTTGTAAAAACCTGCTATTTTTTTTCCTTTCTGGTTGCTAAGGAGATGGCACATTCTCACAAGTATCGTTTTTGAAGTGTGTTCTGAAACATCCTCTTGTAATGGGTAAATCTCAGATTAAGGATCCATGCATAATAAAATATAATACATAAACTGCATTATCAGGATAGGAGTCTGTTTTATCATCAGCATACTGTACATCTGTTCTTTATATTCCTTACCTCCTACTTTTATCTCAATTCTTTAAGAGCTCTGTTAGATTGTATCAGCTAAAGTTTTAAGAGCTGTATGTGTAGGGAAGTAGAGGGTACATCTATTTCTGTGCCCTTTAAAACTCAACAGAGACTAATAATCCCACTGGTGGTTAGGTAAATCCTTATCTTAGAATTTGTTTGAATTATATTTGAGAAAACTATTTCAAGACTATTGTTTTGTACCGGTAAGTTTGTACCGTCATCTGATGTTTCATCGGCTTCAGAATTACTGAAGCCAATTCCTTCTTGGGCTAGTAGACAAATTACTATTAAATATAACAGATCAGTAAATTGCGATTAAGGCCTTTTTATATCTAATTAATGCATTTGTATCTTATAACTTAAAAAAAAATTAGAATAAATTGACTTGAAATCCTCAAGCTGTGCGTGTAACTAAACTATATAACCAGGTCTCCTATTCCTCTTCTATTTAGTCTGACTTTTACATCCACTTGGGTTTTGCCTTAAATTACACTGAAAGCTCCTCAGGTCATATATTGTCTTTTGCTATGCATTTCTACAGCATGTGCTCGGCCCTCATAGGGGCTCTACTGCAATACAAAATAATTTAATGATAATAAAAAACCCCATATATTAATTCTTAGAGGAGTATTCTCTATGCTTTTTCCAGAATTAGACATATATGTACTCAATTCTGTACGCTATTCTCCAGGGACTGGCTCTTTTCCAATATTTCTTCTTCTTTTGTAATCCTCATTCAAATTAGCTTTTTGTTCCTTGATTGTAATCAATCAAAATATATGATAAATTCTTCACAGTTAAACAGTTTTATTATTTGAAAATTATTAAATAATTAGCTTAAAATATATAGATTCATAGATTTCAAGGCCAGAATGGACCACTGTGATCAGCCTCTTTATTGGTAAATGCATTGGTATTAGTGGAGAAAACACGGTTTTCAATTTTTCCAAAATTTGTCATTTGTTTACCTGCTTACTCCCAATTCTAAATATTTAAATATGAAATTCAATTAAGACAAGTGCAAAGTACTACACTTAGGAAGGAAAAATCAAATGCAGAAATACAAAACAGTGAATAATTGGCTAGGAAGTAGTATGCAGACAAGGATCTGGAGGTTATATTGGACCACAAATTAAATACGAGTCAACAATGTGATGCAGTGGCAGAAAAGCTAATATTATTCTGAGTTGTATTAAGTGTTTTATCTAAGACACAGGAAGTAATTGCTCTGCTTACTCTACTTGGCACTGGTGAAGCCTCAGCTGGAGTACTGTAGCCAGTTTTGGGCACCACACTTTTAAGAAAGGTGTTCACAAATTGGAGAGAGTCCAGCGGACAGCAACAAAAATGATGTAAAATTTAGAAAACCTGACCTATGAGGAAAGGTAAAAAACCTGGGCATTATTAGTCTTGAGAAAAGAAGACTGTGGGGGACAGGGATGTGATAACAATCTTCAAATATGTTAAGGCCTGTTATTAAGACGATGGTGATCAATTGTTCTCCAGGTCCACTGAAGGTAGGATAAGTAATCACCTTAGTCTGTAGCAAGAGAGATTGAGGTTAGATATTAAGAAATATGTTCTAACTTCAGGGATAGTTAATTACTGTAATAGGTTACCAAGGGAGGTTGTAGAATCCCCATCATTGGAAGTTTTTAAGAAAAGGTTAGAGAAACACCTGTCAGGGATGGTCTAGGTATACTGCATAGACCAGTGTTTCTCAACGACTGGTCTGTGGACTGGCACCCAGGGCCGGCTCTTGGTTTTTTGCGGCGCCAAGCAAAAAACAACAACCAAAAAAAACCTCCGAGAGTGCAGCTGCTGATGCAAAAAAAAAAAAAAAAAAAAAGACCTCAGAGAGTGCAAGTGCCGCCCCTAGAATTGTGCCAACCCAAGCATGTGCTTGGTTTGCTGGTGCCTAGAGCCGGTCCTGCCGGCACCAGTCCCTGAGATCTGCCTGACACAGTTTAGGATGCAGCAAGCCAGTCCCTGGTATCAAAAAGGTTGAGAAACACTGAACTAGTTGACGTCTTGAGGTCCCTTCCTGCCCTGTATTTCTATGATTCAACTGATGCCTAAAAAGTGTACACTTGTATTTCCACTAAAGAGCTGTTTCCAAAGCATCAGCCAATTTTCTAGACTGGTACAACATGCAAGCACCTGTGAGTGCCCTCAATTTTTATTTACTGTAATGAAGCTTTCTCCATCTTGCAGACATTATATAGTTTTGGTTGAGCCCCAGACAACTAGCCCTCATCCATGACTAGAGCTATATAAAACACCAACACAGTGAAATAAATGAATTTATAGATTTGAATGTTATTAGCATACTGAAAACATCATGACTTATACTTCTTCACAGACCTCCTACTGGTCCCACATTAAACATGAGGTGTAACAAGTCAACCCAAATAAGAAGATGACTGATTTCCCAGGAGACGGAGAGATCCTTCAGAACTGACTCTCTCTGGGTAGTTTTTCAGTGAACACTAAAATAGGTGCATTTAATTAAGTATATATGTGTTTCATATCTCTCAAAGTTAGAGTGTGATTGCCTATACTATTCTGAGAATAGTTTGGAAACTCAAACACAATGAAGCTTCCTAAGGCAAAACTTTATCCTTTGAAAAGAAATAAGAGATGGAAATTAATGTTTTGGCATAGCTTTCCTTTTACTTAATTATCAAACTTCCATCTTCAACCGAGAATTCTATCCCTTGCAAAACACACACAAGTACATCTTCTAACGATCCTGAAATAAAGTTATGATAAATATGGCATTCACAAATTATTTCTAAAAACGTGACTGTAGGACAACGCAGATGATAAAGCCAGGTTTGTGAAGAAGAAAGCTCTTATTCAAACATGTTTATCTGCATAGATGGAAAAAATAGGTAAAGCAAAGTAAAATGCCTTTTTGGTAAAAGTTCTCACTTTTTCAAGTCTGCCCCAGTCTGACAGCTCCTCTTCAAAATGGAAGACTTCAGTAGGATTGTTCAGTTGTATGCTTTATTTGATACAATTTGTTTTCTTTGGGTATGTCTACACAGCTGACGTTAAAGTGCTGCCGAGTCGCGACTCCAGTGCCGCGAGGGGAATAGCTACTAGCGCTGGGAGCGCGGCTACCAGAGCTGTAGCACTATCTACCTGCCACTTTACAGCGCTGAAACTTGCATCGCTCAAGGCGATGTTTTTTCACACCCCTGAACGAAGAAAGTTTCAGCGCTGTAAGTGGCAGTGCAGACAAGCCCTTAGTTTTTCCTTTATTTCCTATTTGATGAGACCAAGACTAGCTGCAAGTATCTCACTTACTCTGTCATAATTTCATTGCTGGACATGGACAATTCAGGGTTAGACTTGCATCTACTTTTCCCTTCCCAGCCTATAGTATTGTTTGTTTGTGTTTGACACTAGGTCTCTAGCACAGACAGATGAAGAGTACCAGTTGCATTCACGTAGTTGCCAGGAATACATTGTAACTATGCCTGCACTTCAGTTTAGAAAGTGAATGCGTATAGCCATAGCACAAATACACCAAGCACTCCTAATCTAATGTTTGACTGCTGCACCAAAATGTAGGGGAGGTTATTTATAATTTATTTGAACTCAATATTTTAAAATATAGTTATATCTATGGATATTTAATTTTCTATTATGCCAAATTACACAGAGAATTCATTGTTTTCCCTTGAAAGTTTACACAAAGGTGATAATTCTCCTGGCCTTTAACACTCTTTACTTGTCCATTATAGAACCCTTTCAACTTCATCTTTAACAATCCACAACTTGTTTTTCCATGAGTAAATATTTAAACCAAATTTCTGTTTTAAAATGTCTGCAAAAAGACAGAAGATAAAAGCAAGAACTTAGATTTATAGCTAACTAGGTAATAATCAACTGCTCCCCATACACTGAGATCCTCATCAATGGCTCAGACTTACTATGAACCTTTAGCCCAGGAAGTTCATGCCCTTATGGTAGTGTTCATAAGCAAATAAAAACTTGCCAAAGCAGCTCACAAGACAGTTAATTTATTGGAGCAAGACATTCAAACTTTTCCTTTTCCTCCATAATAGCTCAACGGAGTTAGCTGCACAAATATTTGTCATTCTATTTCACATTGAAAGAAGAAAGGGATTAAGGAGTGATAGAGCATTAGACATCTAAAAGCCAAACCGTACTTAGGATTGGGGGTAAAGCGTATTTTCATGTTTTGTCATTTACGTTTCTCAACACCACTGTGTTTTCTAGTTAAGACTCAAAAGAGAGACTTTCCCCCCCTTTAATGTTACATGGACCCTACAAGACATCAGTTTATTCACTTCTTCTTTGAGAATTCCCTATCAGTCCCTTATATAGAAAACCTTCTGGGCTGCTTTGAGGACTGGAGTCAAGACTTTCCTAAAACAAGAAAGCTCATGTCAGAGACCAGTGAAGATCAGACTACTCAACCCCTTAGTTCACATATCATACCGGAAATATTACACTAAGTGAAGAATTTCCATTAAATAATTGACCATTTTATATTACACATATATAGACAAAGTTAAAATTAAAATGCGCTAAAAAATTGTCCTAAGAATTGTGCACTGGTATAGACTTAGTCCTTGTTTCAAACCATGCTTAGTAGCTATGGATTTTTTAAAAAACCTTTTCTTTGATTTTTACAAGGAAAAAAATACATGGTATCTGCATAAGCATTCTGTTCTCATTATAATACACAATCAATCATGTTTAATGGTATCTACACTAAATTTCGCTAGAATTTCCCAAGTTGCTGCCACCAGCTCAGTTCCAACAGTGGTAAAAGCAGTAATGCACTCAGCGCATAGTCAACTTGTGGAACTCACTGACAGGGGATAATGTGAAGGTCAAAAGTATAACTGGGTTCAAAAAATAATTAGCTAAGTTCATGGAGAATAGGTCCATCAATGACTCTTAGCATGACCACTGTCAAATAACATGATACTCGGCTTACGCGGACCATGGGCCTGACCCAGGATGACCATGCTTATGTTCTTAAAAGTGCTACTGTAGACAAAAATGAATCAAGGTCTGGAAAATCTTGATTTGGTGAGACACTTAAGAATCTCATTCTACATAGTTTATGCGATAGAACACTGAAATGACTATCACAGTTTATAAGCACATATATAGGGAGATTTCAGATAGCAGATGATTCTTTAACAGATAGTGACGACAAATTCCAGTTCCTGGAAGGTGAAGCTTGACAAATTCAGCTAGATGAATAATAATAATACCTAATTCTCATTGTGCTTTTCATCAACAGATATATATGGCCTCTTACCTCCAAAGCTAATATTACTCCTGTAAGCAGAAATTCCTACAAAATCCATAGAGACTGGATATCGGATCTCAAGACCCTTCAAGAATTTTTCTTGCAGATCTAAGGACATCCAAGTTTGGAGGCCATGGCCCTATAGGCCTCCAAACCTTTCCTACTCAGGTACATAAATCAAGAACTTCTTGGATATCTTTTCAATTTTCATGGCTGTTTCATGGGAGGAATGATATAACCCTATATTTCAGTCATTGTAGACTGCAGAACAGAAGGAATCTAGACTTCAGGAGTGAAACACAAAATTCAGCCTTCATGTATGTAACTGATTTAAACATACTTTTATTGGTGCATTTTGAGTTCCCAAAGGAACGTTGGACACTTATTTGCTATATAAGAGATGATCGAGAAATTAATATTTTTATATGTGATAAGGAAAGGAAAAGTGTTTTCTTTTCCCGATTAATTATGTAAAATTTTATTTCAGAAAGGTGCACCAAAATGTGGGGACTCTATCCACTTCATTCACATGCTGAAATGTGACACTGAATTTGTGAACATTTAGTTGAGAATAGTTACAATATAACAAAAACTTTTTCCTTTCTTCATGTTTTCCCCATTTCTACACCTGACTCCATTTAAGGAATTATGTGCTATGAAGAATGTGAGATTCTTATGAGGTATCAATTATATTTATTTCCAAATATTGGCTTTTTTTTAAAGCAAATTGTAAAATGCAATTTCACTGAGAATTTAAGATAAAAAATGGTAACATGCAAACAGATGATCTGAAATACCATTTTAAATGCAATTTGAGCTAAGATTAGATTTCTGTATATATTTTACAGAAACTTAAGAAACTTGACATAAGTTGAGCTGAGATCTTACCTAGAAAGCATATGTGAATCATAGAACTGTCTGACTGGAAGGAACCTTGAGAGGTCTTCTAGTCCAATCCCTTGCACTCAAGGCAAGACTAAGTATTATCTAGACCAGGGGTCGGCAACCTTTGTTGCTCTGCTCTGGAGAATGGAAGACTTGCTCAAGAGGGATCTCTAGACTGTCCACCACCCATTTGAAGAGCTCTTCAAACTGTTTAAAATTGTCGGTGGCTTAGGTGGGGGAGGCATGATGGCCTCATCTAGGGAAGAGGATGAGTTATGGGTAGCAAATATATAGTGTCTTGTTCTAGAGCCTCCTCCCATTCCTCAGTTGCGTTTTCAGTGGGTTCTGATTGTGCAGGCACTGATGATGGTGGTGGGAATATAATTCCCTCCCTATAGGGGCTCAGGGTCTGCTGTGATGCCTTCTATAAGTGGCCCATGGGTCCTAGTAAGGCCAGTGTGTTGGGAACAGCATAGGTGGGCCCATCCATTGGTGGCTATATCATGGGTGCATGTCTTATCCATAATAAGGCCTATGTTGTAGAGGTCCAGGTGTTGGCATTGGTCAAGCAGGGGAAGAGTGTCTTGAAGAGAAAACACCTTCTTCCACATCCTCATCCTCCTCACTGGACAGAGGAGAGGCTAGCAGTGAATCAGATATTTCTCATCCTGCGTGCACTGGAGAGCCGTCAGTGCCAAAGAGTGGTGATTCCGGTATCAACAGGACTAAAAGGTCTTTATGATAAAGAAAGTGTTGCAATGCTGGTGGTTTCATTGCTGATGTATTTGGCACTGTAGGTCTCGGTGCGGATGGTAAAGTTGTCATTGCTGATTGCATCATTGCGGATGTCGTCATCAGTGCCACTGTAGCTAGCAAAATAGGCAGTAGTGGCATCGCCTGTGGTGAAGGTCTGAGTGCTGCTTCCTTAAGCAGTGTCGACAGTGCTGTGGTGGAGGAGGTAGGCTTGCTCTTGCCTCTCGACTCCAAGTCAGTGTGCCTGAGATTGGCAGAGGCCACGGTGTAGGCAGTGCTGAAGGATCCCAGTGTCTCATAGGTACTCAGCTGTGGTGTGGTCAGTACCGAGGAAAGAGACCGAGCCGGAGACTATTTATTTTTGGAAGGCTCTCCCTGAGGAGAAATTGCTGCTCTTTTCCTCATTGACTTTCTAGAAGAATAAGCCTTCCTCTGTGAAGAGGGTGAGGTCTCCAGGGACCTTTGTCTAGAAGGGGTTTTCTGGCCAGGGTCTGAAGCCGGATGCAGGGACTTTTCCATGAGAATGAGTTTGAGATGTAAGTCTCTGTCCCTTCTAGCGCAAGAATTTAGGCACATTTCTGAGGGATGTATGACTCACCAAAACAGCGGACAGGCCGTCCGACACTGGCATGGTGTTCTGGCATGAAAGGCAGTGCTTGAATCCTGGTGAGCCAGGCATAGCTTGAATAACTGTGGTTCACCCGTAAGGGTGAGTCCTAACTAATCTAAGGAAAAAATTTGTTTTTGTTTTTTTTTGGTTTTATTTAAGGGCTAGAGTAACGGGGAAGAGAGGGTAAGTACCTAACTATTAAACTAAACTACTTTAGATAAACTAGTTCAACACTAAACGAGCTAACTGTAACACTGCTGGGAACTCAGTCTCAGGCTGAGGACAGTTGAGAAGGAACAGAAGGGGTCACACTGCGCGTGCTAGATGAGACACCAATGGCGCCACGAGATGGGGACTGTGTATACACGACCCAGACGGTCATTGCTGCTGAAATTCTCTGATTGAAGGTGCAGGGACACACCAACACCTGAAATGGAGCACCCATAGTTTGAAGAAGAACCCAATAATTACAGAAAGAGACAAAAAAAATTAAGTCACCCATGTTTTGTTGCAGGATTGGGCTGAATCAATTGGGTTTTGGCATAATAGAACACAGCAACTGCACTGAAACAAAGATGTTTACTTTCTTGGTAGCAAAGTTGATTAAAGAGAAAGCAAGTGGGTCAGTTTCAGCAATGAAAGTACACTTAGCTGAGCTTTCTAGATAAAAGTAGGAAAAAATGTACAAGGCCAAAAGTTGGTCCTGTTCTAATTTGAACACAATGAGCACTTACAGTGAGGTTCATAGGGAGGAGGGGGATCTCCACAAGGAACACACTCCATGTCTTGAAAGCCGCCAAGCTTCGTCTTCCTGTAAAATCTAGAAGATAAAAGAACAGCTTGTAATTATTATTTTTTTATTACAGTAGAGTCTTTACTCCTAGGAGAATTCTGCACTACTGTGCATGAGCAGAATTCATGTCCCCCACAGATTTTTTTTCTCTCCATGGAAAATACATTCTGCTGGAGAGGTGTTGCAGTTACTCCTTTCACCCACCAGGAGCTATTATGGCACCAGAACAGAGGCAACTGGCTCAGCCAATCCCAGAGAGAGACAGGGAGAGGCTGCGTTCCTCACAGCACTCTGCCTGCGGGGCTAGATGAAGAGGCATGGAATATTGGAGGAGGGGGTGCAGGACAGACAGAGCAAGGCACATGGGACTGCTGGGAGGTCACAGCCTGGGATTCAGAAGGAGTCGTAGGGGTGCAGGGACACATAGGGATGGGGCAGATGTGGCTGACTGAATGGGGGAGGCTATGGGTCAACCAGGATCTGCATGGGAGAGGCTTCCCAACTCCCTAATAATTATTCCCCTGCCCAAAATAAACCTGTTCCATACTTCTCCCACCCATACCCAACAACCATCCAGGTTCACTCCTGGGCTCCTGCCCAGCAATTACTTCCCTCTGCCTCAGATCATCCGTTATCCCTGACTCCCTCAAGCCTTTGCACTGCTTCTGAGGGGTATGGGAAATATGTTTCTGTATTGAAGTTTAAATGAATTATTACTCAAAGTTCAGTATTAATATTCCTACTAAGGAATCTATTTGTCAAAAAACATTTCCTGAATCTTTTTTGTTGTCTGTATTGTTACAGATATACTTGCTGTCAGGTATTTTGAAATAAATTAGCAAAATAATTGAAACTGGTGTGATTATATTGTGTTATTTTGACAAAAAAATTCAGAATTTTGCAGCATTTTAAAATATTGTGTGCAGAATTTTTAATTTTTGGCAAAGAATTGTCTGTCTCAGAATTGGAGGACTGCTTACAATATGGCTAGTTTATATAGTTATGTAGAATGACATCTGAAAAGTATTTAAAAAATTTAAAAAACAATTACTAACCTTTCCATAACTGTTATTCTGTGAAATGTGTTGCTTATGTCCATTCCCATATAGGGGGATGTACATGCCGCATGCACTGTTACTGGAAGGTTTTTCACTCAGTAGTATCTGTAGGGTCAGATTGGCTCTGGCCCCTCTGGAATCAAACCTACATGGTGCTGTATATAGGAGCCTGCCACCCCGTCATTCCTTCTTGCCGGCAACTCTGACAGAGTGGTAGAAGGGCGGGTTTGGTAATGGACATGAGCAACATATCTTGAAGAACATTCGTTATGGAAAGGTTACTAACAGTTTTTGATTCGAGTGCTTGCTCATATCCATTCCCATGTAGGTGATTTCCAAGCAAATGCAGGAGGTGGGTTCGGAGTCAACGAAAAGTGGACTGTAGCACTGCTCTGCCAAATCCAGCATCATTTGTAACCTGTTGCGTGATGGCATAGTGGGTTGCAAAGGTGTGGACTGAAAATCACACTGCCGCTCTACAGATATCCTGGATGGGAACATGTGCCACGAATACCACTGAAGATGCTTGCGCCATTGTGGAGTGTGCCGACAATGCTGGAGCAGGGACTTTCACCAGGTCATAGCATGTGTGAATACAAGAACTAATCCATGAGGAAATTCTTTGGGCCGAGACAAGGAGGCCTTTCATCCTATCAGCCACTGCCATGAAGAGCTGAGTAGTCTTGCTAAACGATCTGGTCCTATCTATGAAGAAGGCCAGCGCTCCTCTAGCGAGTGGAACCTCTGCTCCTGGCAACTGGCAGGTGGCTTCGGGAAGAAGACAGGGAGGAAAGTGTCCTAGTTATTGTGGAGCTGCAATACCACCTTTGGGAGGAAGGCCTTGTGGGGGTGCAGCTGGACCTCATCCTTGAAGAAAACCATGTAGAGTGGTTCTGAAGTAAGGGCCCTAATTTCTGAGACTCTCCTGGCCAAGGTGATGGCCATGAGGAAGGCCATCTTCCATGACAAGTAGAGCAAAGAGCATGTCGCCAACGGCTCAAACGGTGCCCCTGTGAGTCTTGAGAGAAACAAGTTAAGGTCCCAAAGTGGGATTGGCTGTCTCACCTGCAGGTATAGCCTGTCCAGTCCTTTAAGAAAGCGGCTACAGAGTGCGTTAGCAAAGATGGACCCTCTGCTCACGCTTGGGTGGAAGGCTGAGATAGCTGTAAGGTGCACACTAATCAAAGACATCGACAGCCCTTGCTGCTTTAGATGTAACAAATAGTCCAGAATACATGGTATTGTCATTTGCATGTGCAAGATCCCCTTCTGTCCTGCCCTGATTGAGAACCTTTTCCATTTCACCAGGTAGGTAGCCCTGGTGGATGCTTTCTGCTACCTAACAGAAATTCCTGTACCGGACCTGAGGATGCTGACTTCAAAGGATTCAGCCATGGAGCTTCCAAGCCATCAGGTGAAGGGACTCATGGCTCAGATGAAGGAGACATCGACAGCTGTGGTCTCCTGAATGGAACGCCTGCGCAAACCACCTCTGGGGGCAACCACCAGAGGAGGGCATTGAAGTGTGAGCACTTTGTCCAGGCAGTCCTGGCCTGGCCGGTATACTGTCACTAGCCAGGCCTGAAGCAGTCTGAGTCTCAAACTCATGCGCTTTACCAGATATGTGCACAATGCCATGTGCCCTAAGAGCTTTGGGCAGGTCCTCGCAGCGGTAGTGGGATGTTTCCTGAGGTTCTCTGTGATTGAGCTCAGTGTCTGGAACCTGGCTTCTGGTAAGAAGGTCTTGGCTTGGACTGAGTCAAGAATGGCCCCTATGAACTCAAGCCTTTAGATGGAGATAAGGGTCGACTTTTGCGCATTCAGCAAAAGGCCTAACCTCTGGAAGGTTGACAATATTAACTGAATGTGTGCTTCCATTCTCTGGACCAGCCTCTGACCAGCCAGTCATCGAGGTAGGGATACACTGTACTCTTCATTTTCTCAGGAAGGCAGCAACTACCACCAGGCACTTTGTGAAGACCTGAGGGGCCGTTGATAGGCCGAAAGGTAATAGTGTGAACTGATAATGCACCTATCCCACAACGAACCGCAGGAATTGTCTGTGGTCCAGGACTAAGGATATGTGAAAATATGTGTCCTTCAGGTCGAGGGCGACATACCAGTCTCCTGGATCTAAAGAGGGGATAATGGAGGCCAGGGAGACCATGTGGTACTTCAGCTTCTTCATGAATTTGTTGAGGTTTCGCAGACCCCGAATGAGTCTGAAACTGCCTTTGGGGATTAGGAAATATTGGGAGTAAACCCCCTACCCCTTAACTCCAGAAGAACCTCCTCTACCGCTACCACTTGCAGGAGCATTCGCAACTCCTGAATTAGAAGTTGCTTGTGAGAAGGGTCCCTGAAGAGGGACGGGGAGGGAGGGCGAGAAGGGGGGGAAGAACTGAATTTCAGAGTGTATCCTAGTCCTATCGTGCATAGCACCCAGCGGTCTGAGGTGATATGGGCCCATGCCCTAATAGAAGTGGGATAGCTGGTCTACTAAGATAGTGGATCCAGGTATAGCTCAGATATGCCATCCTTGGGTGCACCCTCAAAACGCCTGCTTGGAGCTAGCTGACTGCTCGGTGGGCCCAGATCCCTGGGTCAAGGAAGGTTGGGGAGGAGGCCTCCTCGTGTAATTCCTGCCTTGCTTTCTACTATAGTACTGCCTCGGTTGTGACTGGTAGAACCAAGGTAATGGTTGCGGCTTGAAATGTTTTCTCAACGGGGCCAGGTTGTGCAGATCCAAAGATTTCAGCACAGCCATAGAGTTCTTCAAGCTGTGCAGCTTAGCATCTGTTTGCTAAGAAAATAGCACTGTGCCTTCAAAAGGCAGGTCTTGGATAGTTTGAGGCACCTCATGAGGGAGGCCCAAGGACTGTAGCCAAGAGGCTCTTCACAAAACAACTGCTGAGATGGCTACATCCAGAGCCGCCTGCAGGGACACCTTGGCCACTGCCCTGCCCTCCTTGACCAAGGCTGAGAATTCTGCTCTGGACTCCTGGGGCAATAACTGTCATTGCTCCCCAGTATTAAAATCATATCGGCTAAGGAGCACCTGCTGATTTGCAACGTGAAGCTGGAGCCCCTTGTAGCATAGATCTTCCTGCCAAAGAGGTCCAGCTTTTTGGCATCCTTAGCCTTCAGGGTAGGACCCCATTGCCTTTGTCACCCTCGCTCATTTGCTGCTGAGACTACTAGGTACCCAGGAGGGGGATGAGTGTAAAGATATTCAAACCCCTTCAGTGGGACAAAGTATTTTCTCTCCACCCTCTGTGGCGTAGGTTGCACAGAGGATGGAGTCTGCCACATGCTTTGACTGGTTCTAAAATGGCACGATTTGGGGCAGGGCTACCCTGGATGGACCTGACGGTTCCAAAATGTCCACCATGGTGTGGGAGGTCTATGCAACTTCCTTCACCTGGATCCACAGGTTTGGGCGACCCTCTTTAGCAGTTCCTGATGGGCCTTGTGGTCATCTCAAGTGAGTGCCCTTGAGGTTTCCACACCCGCCTTGTCCGGTGAGGAGGAAAGAGGGTCCTAGGATCGGTACCAGTCCTTGTTCTTGTCTGTTTGCTTCTGACAGGTCCCTCGATACTTTCCCTGAAGCACGGTACCTGGCTCAGTGCCTTGGTCCAGTCCCTGCATCGCTAGAGGAGGTGGTGGTGGTGGGGCTCTTCTCTCTGAGGCCACTGAATAGGACCTCCTTGACTGAGGTCCTTAGGCCTGATGAAAAACCCACGGAGTCCAAAAGGGCCATTGCACTGGCATTTGCCAATATGCTGGCCAGCCTGTAGGTGGGAATCCTTGGTTCATATAATCCATTCAGTACTGTTGGTACAACTGATTCCAGCTCCTTCTTGAGACATAGGACTCAGGGTCTGAGTCTGATGCCAAGGATTCACTACCCAGAGACCAGGGAGGGGAAGTGCTGGATGGTGCCAGCAAGCGGTGCTGGGCTAGGGGAGACCAATGCTGCTCCCTCATTGCTGACTTCCCTTTGGACAGCACCTGGGGGATCGGTACCATAATTGTCCTTGCCTCCGGTGCTGGCTCGTGTCTAGATGGCGACGGCAGTACCAGGAGGGACATCAGATCCTGTCTCTCCTTGAATGCCTTAGTTCCGGACAGGAGCACCAGCCCTGCACTCCTATGGCTCTTTGACGGAGGAGAGTCCAATAGCACTGGACTTGACAGCTCCCTCTCTGGGCCGGAGTCAGTGGTGCCACAGCAGCAGTCATTGAGCCAGAGTGGCCCTGGGTGGGTCTCACTCTTCCAGAGTCCTTATGACTGGCAGGCTTTGGGGTAGAGGAGCACCCCCTGTCTGTTTTACGCTGTTTCTTGCACAGTACCAGAAAATGGGAGCAGTGCTGCATGCTCTCCTGCACCAACTTCCTCTACACTGGTGAACTGTGGAAGTGCTGGGAGTCATGTGACGCTGATGAGGAGTCTCTTCTCGGTGCCGAGGAGGCCAGGCTGCGGTGCCTGTCCCTCACGGAAGCTGGCACACTCCTCACAGAGGCAGAGGTGCTTGGTGCCGAGTCGGGGTGACCCAGTTCCGAGGGATGAAGAGCCCACCTCCATCAGGAGGAACTTAAGTCTCTGCTCCCTTTCCTTTTGAGTCCGGGGCTTAAAACCTCTATAGATCCTGCAACGATCATGCAGGTGGGATTCGCCCAAACACTTGGGTTGAGTGCGGATCACTGAGAGGCATAGGCTTGTGGCAAGCCTTGCATGACTTAAACCACGGAGACTGAGGCATGCCCTGATGCCAGGGTGGGAAAGAACCCCATTAAGCAGGGTCCTACTCTATACTAACAACTATTAACTAACTGCAAACATGAATTACTAAAATTTTATAACTATTTACAGGAAAAAATACAAAGAAGTCCACTGGGGAGAGAACCTGCAGACCAAGAACGAGCAGTTCCGGCGATTGTCACAGGCGGAAAGAAGGAAGTGAGGAGGCAACAGGCTTCTATATACAGCGCCATGAAGGCGTGACTCCAGGGGGCACTGGAACCAACCCAACAGATACCATTCAGGGAAAAACCATTCAGCAATGGTGTACGTGGTGTGTGCACACATACATGTGAATGGACATGAGCAAGCACTTGAAGAAGAACATGCTACTCTGCAAAACCTTCAGAAAACCAAGATGATTCTCTCAAACACAATTCTGTTGTGAACTGTACAAGAAGTGAACTAGGAGAATGTTTATGTTACAAAACTCATCAAAGAATGAATATGAAGTAGCCAAGTCACCCTATGATCCATGTTTCACCCTCACGCCGTTCCCTTTTGTGCTGTCACTCATATCATATTTAAATTCTGGACTGTAAGCTTTTGGGGGCAGGGACCTGTCTATTTATTTATGAGGCATTTAGCACATCTGTGGGCATGGTACAAATAAAATATGATAAATCTACAACTTGAATCTGTCACCCATATTAGAGCTTATTCGCAAACAAGCTAAATAAAGCAAGGTGAGGCAATACACAGGGTTGAAACATAGGGCATGAGGAGTAAGTCAGATGGCTATAAGGAGGAGCAAATGAACAAAAAATAAACAAAGAAAGAACTCCTGAACAAACAAATCAATAAACTACCCCCAAAAATATAAAATCCAAACACTATAACCCAAGCAGAGATTTGACCCTGAAAAGAGAGAAGAGCCGAGACTTTATGAACTTTGTTACTGATTTTGTGCACAATGCTCAGATGCTAGCTATGGTGATGGGCATCAGGATACAATCTTAAAACAGATAAGAGAAGTAGCAGAGGATAAATGAGAACTTCCTAATATGCTTTTGAGAGTTAGGTTTTAAAATAACCTGTGCCAGAGTATAACAGCCTACAACACCTCACCAACTTATTTAATTTTGTTTCGAGCCTTGTACTAGGTTTGAATCATGTAAATTGTGGTTTCTTCAAGGCAACTTCTTGGATTAAATGTTTACTTTGATGTGACTAGCACACTTATGATCTATCTAAAATAACACAAAGTATTGATTGTACTGGCACCAGGTTGGTGATAATGTGATTGCCTACAAATCAGACAAATTTTAATATTTAAAAAACCCATTATCAATGCACCCATTAAAATAAAATATATCAACAGCTCAACAAACTAGTTTGATGCTGTGATATGAACAGAGAAAGCACACATTAGATAGAACAGAAGGATGTTAAAAGCCAGTATGCAACTACAATACAGACCATTGCTGAGATGCAAAACTCAATTCTCCTTAACTATAGGCTAAACCATTTAGCTAGTTATGTTTTGCATAATCTTTAAATTAGTTATTTTTTGTTATGCTTAATTCCTCTCTCTTTATTTTCTCTATTGAATACATCTCATATTATTTAAACAAACCGGAATTGTTGTTGCTTAGGCATTGCTAAGTGTTCCTAGAGGAAGAAAACTCGCTTCTGGATTCAGAGGAGACAGAATAGGGATAGAGGTAAAAGTTTGCACACTCTCTCAAAGGCACAGGTAGCCCATGTCCAAAAGGTGCTAAAAAATGCCTGTAGTCGGTATGGGTACGTGTGAAAACCTAATTAGGAGCCCTTTAGTGATGGAATAAAATACATGACTCACAGGTAGGACAATAATCTGAATTGCTATACAATTGCCAAGAAGGAATAAAATGGTGACTTAGTCCTTGGCAATTATTTATTGTATTTATTATGGTAATGCCTAGGGTCACCAATCATCGACCAGGATCCTGAGGTATTAGGTGCTGTAAAAACAAATCACAAAAACAGCCCCTGCCACAGAGAATTTACAATCTAATTTTACAAATGGATGAGACAGATTGATAGTGTGGGACTAACAAGATGAGACAAACTCAGCAAGGTCTGTGAAATAACCACAAGTCCCAGTTTGTCACTTGTTTAGTTAAAAGGAGATTCGCAACACTGATGCCATGTTGATGAATTGATCTGTTCATTTATTTGACCAATCATCAGTGAATTCTGTCCAAATCCCTTAATGTTCAACAGTTGACAACCCCCAAGATCACGCTCACTGATTCATCAATTTAGTGTAAGAATAAGGAGGATTGAGCACAAGCCATCACCACCAGTCTTGAATTAAAAATATTAAATAAGAATAATCAAGGATGGGCAGTGGCCTTGGGGTAGTGGGAGTAAGCAAACAAATATTTTGGCCGATGATGAAGAAAATAAATCATATGTTTATAAATTTGTGATAGTCCTAACAATCTTCTAGACCTAACGGTAGCTATGGAATGAATCTGTACACCATAAGAAATAGCACTGTGATCCTGCAAAGACTTATACATGCACTCAACTTTACACACTGAGTAACTGCATTGATCTCAATGGAACTACTCACGGTGGGTAAACAAGTCTTGAGCATGTAAACAAGTCTTTACAGGATCAGGGCCTAAATGATTAACATTCTCAGGTGCTATAATGACCACTTATAACTTATCAAACTTCACTCCAGACACTGCCTCAAGCTATACTGTATTGGGGTGGGGGAAATCAGGCACAAACAAGATGGGCCTCAATGCAAATCACTAAAGTTAACAGGACTCTTTCAACTCATTTCAAGGGATCAGGTCTTATAAGCATAATTCAATCTCTCACTGTTGTGGCCATTATTTTTCAACACTCCGTCATTTTTTCATTCTTTGTTGCTGTAGATTGAAAACTTCTTGGGAAGGGAATCTGTAGCTTTATTGCTTTGTAAAGCACAATGCATATACATATAAATAGGAAGTTTTACTCCTTCTTGGTAAGATTTTCAAATGGGTACTCTAGCTGAATAACACAACCTATTCAAATCCTATAGAAATCCTATGTCTAGAGACCATGGGAATTAGAACTAGAAATGAGTATTAACTTTCGATCAGGATAAGACAATATAAAGATTTAGTTCTTTCTCACTTACATTAAACCATTGCAGATAATTCACAGTACACTGTGTAAATGATAGCAATATTAGTGACTATACGCATTCATAGGACCAAATTGTGCCCTTTGTGGTGGGTGACATCCCATTCAAAGTAAGGAACACAGCATGGACACTGAACACAGAATTTAGCTCCCTATTACCAAATCTTAGGATGTAAAAACCTGATGATTAAACATATTTAATATTTTTCAGAAGTAAAAAATATATTCATAAATATCACAGTGATAATGAGAAGTGTAAAGGTTAACCCACAAATAAAGTTTCAAGATTAAAGAGGTTTCATCAGAATTTAGAAAATATTTTGACTTCAGTGTTGGGTTGATAATACATTTATAATCATTTTTAAATTGGTTTGGAGAGGTAAGAGGAAGAAGTCAAATTGGAACTTATTTGCAGTTTGGAAATGTCTAATCAGATGTTGAGTTCTTTAAGAAATAACAGTAATAATAATACTTAGCATTTTATCGCACATTCTGTATTCAAAGCACTGTGCAGACATTGATGGACTACTCCTCACAATACTCCTGTGAGGTAGGTGGGTAAATATTATTATCCCGATCTTACAAGTGGGAAAACAGATAGATAAGTGAAGTGATTTGCTCAGGGCCATATACTAAATTGTTGACAGAGTCAGAATTAGTACTCTGGATTTTCTGACTCCCAATTATGTACTCATTTCTCCAGATCACACAAACAAGTAAATATTAATGCAAATTGTTTTAAATTTTGTATTTCAAGTTTCACCTACAGAAAATGACTCACCCTGGTAAGCAGTCCCCACACACTGCATTGCTGGTGGCAGAACAGTTGGACTTCTGAAACCGGTTAACTACTGCACAGTCCAGACAAGGTTTGCACTTCTGAAATCCCCAGTCCTCCTTGAATCTGTTTAGCCTGCATGTCATGCACTGTGCATCCTCCCCATATCCAAAGCCGCATTCCTGCAGGGATTAACAAGCAATAGCAAGCTATTCAAACATTGAATGTGTGAATAAGGAGAGACTTCTGGGAGTGTAATTATTACTGAGAGTTGGTCTTTCTAGAGACAAAAGCCATCATTTTCGGCAAGTTCAAATGTGTCTTCCACTGCTAATAATCTCCCTTACTTCTATAAGTAATACTGAGTCATCCACTTTATTTGAGAAACCACTGAGCATTTCAATGATAAAGGTCTTCAGGGACTCCAATTGCTTCATTACTAGCAGCTTATGGTAGAATTATTGAGCTGTCTGTTTTTTAATTAAGCTGGTCATGCGAATGTGCAGAACCTGGGACAAATGCAGTATTTGGGCACTTATTCATTTACAAAAACAGGAAAGGAACACTTTGATATTAAGGTGCATAGCTAAAGTGAACAAAGTTAATTGCTGAAGAGAGGACAAATCTTCAAAGGTTTAAAATCTCTGTTGGCAAATACAACATAGGGCTGGTTAATGGACACAGAGAACAAGGGCTTGAAATGTTCATTACCCACTAAGAATTTTAGTAATTTAACTATCTCCTATTTAACTAACAGTTTCCAACACAATTCTGGAAAAGCTGCAAGACCTCTGTGAATCAGGAGAAGATGATGACATTTATTAAATCTGAATATTGCAAGAGCTGGTCACTTACCCCAACAACTAATTTGTGCAAAGAAATTAGTTTTTAATTTCCACAATTTTGAGAAATATTTTTGAGCGGGTAGGAATACAAAAATAAAGATGATATGGAAATGTAGGTTATAGCAGAAGTAACAAAGGTCTGGAGAATTATGGAATGATGTCCAAATGAGGAAAGATTTAAAAGATTAGTACTACTTAAATGTCAAGAGGAAATGAACGAAAGGCATAAAATGAGGAGTAAAGAGAAGATAATTCAGATGTGCCCATTTTCCCTCTTTCATGCTACATGAAGAAACGGACACCAAGTAAAATTGAAAGGCAACAAATGTAATCAATAATCTGTGGAACTCACTCCCACAAGATATTATCAAGGTAGAGAGCTTATTCAAATTTTAAAAAGGATTTGACATTTATATAAAAATAACCAGTTACATGAGCTAGGATAAAAATGTATATGGTATAATAAATCTCATCCTTTAGGACATACAGCTTTTATTGCCTCAAGTTAGGAAAACACTTCCCTCACAGGCATGTTATTGCAAAATTGTGCTTTAGGCATTTTAAAGCATCTTCAGAAGCATCTGGTACTGACCGCTATTGGAGACAGGGTAGAGAACAGAACAGATTACAGGTCTGAATTGATATGACAATTTCTATATAAGGGCATTTTATTAATATAGAATCTTATCCACAATTGTTTGTGGCTCTCCCCAACTTCTTTGTTGGCAGTAGTTCTCGTAAAGGAGAGTAGTGAGGAATGAGGGTTTCACAACACTGAGGAACTCAGAACAAAACTTAATGCAGCCACTAGATGAATTAAACTTGAGTGGATTCTGTGCTGTTTTTTGTTCTGGGGGATGTAAGAACAATCTATAAAATGAAATCCTTCCATCCCAACCAGTCACATCCTCTTAGCCACACATGGATACCTCCTCAAAGGGACAGCAACTACTATACTACACAGGTGATGCTTTCCCAAACACCCCCTTTTTTCCTCAGGCATGGGGAGACCATGACTAGAATGCCCTCTCCACATACAAGTTTTAAAGACATGACAAAGGCCCAAACTGTTTTGAGAGAAAGAGAAACAGATATTGTAAATGCACAATACTAAAAAACCCACCCCCTCTGCCAAAAAAACCCTAGTTACTTACCTGTTTTGTAACGATTGTTCTTCAAGATGTGCTGCACATGTCCATTTCATTGGTGGTGTGTGCATGCTCAGCGCACTGAAGCAGTCTGTGCACTGGGCGTGCATGTGCCTACAGTGTAATGGACATGTGCAATCACTTGAAGAACTGCACATTTATAAAGATTTTTAGTCGCAAACTAAAGGCCAGATTGTGCAAAAAGAGAGAGAGAGAAAAAAAGGCTGTGCTCCCCTAGAAAAACATTGGTGAATGAAAAATGGAATCCTTAGCACTAACCACCTAGACTGCCTGCAGACCTGGGCTGTGGCCACTAGCAGAGACACTGCGGAAGATTAGAGGATCCTGACTATTTTTTCTACCTCACAAGAGATTTTTGTACAACAGCTCAAGACATTGAACAAGCCCACCCTCGTTTTCCCATTCTGTAGCAAAATACGAGATCTGCCACAGAACTTCTCCTCAGCTTGCACGGAAGGGTACAGATGGACACACAGATATACACATAGATCTATAAAGGATATAAACTGTATATTGTGTATTCATGTCATTTTATGTACCTATTTATTGTGCAGCTAAACATAATTTTGCACAAACAGCTGTTAAAATAATGTTATTTATATTGCAAAATCAAGCACTCAAAAGTTGTGAAATTCCACATTTAAGGTTGCATGGGCAACCATAGTTCTTGTTCATCCAGCCTTGCACTGAATGAGGGGGAAAAACAGTATGTGATCATGTAATTGAAAGACTGTATCAAAATGCATACACACAAGGGGCACAATTTCAGACATCCACACAACCTTCAACATGGCATTTTCCATCTGGCTTTCTTCTCTCTCTCCTGACCCCAGAGTTGAAATAGATCCTGCACTAGAGGGAGGGTGGGGTATATAAATGGACCAACTGGGGCAATGTGCAGGTAGTGGCCCTGATTGCTGTTAGTGCTTCTACAGAACTTTTCAGAAGGTTCCCACAGATTTCCAATGGCCTTAGTCACAAGCTATGTGTACATCAGTTACTCCTGAGGGCATTCTGCGTCAAAAAAAAAAATCTGTACACAATATTTTAAAATTCTTCAAATTTTATTTGTCAAATGAATGTGGAGGCTCCAGCAAGGCATTGGGGAGCACAGGCCACTGGCTACACAGAGGTGGGAGATCACTGTGCAGCTCCCCCCCGGGACGTGGACTCAGCGGTGAGGCTGCACCCGACCCTGACAAAGCACAAGGACCGGGCCTGCCCCAGGAACACCCTAGGACCCTGCCCTCCATGCCAGGTGCACCAGGTGTGGGCAGGCAGGCTCAGCAAGGCAGGATCCAAGTGTGGAGAGGCTTAGTATGGGGGGATGCATGTGTGGGTTGAGACGGTTCTGTGGGGGCAATCTGGATACAGGCAGTTCAATTCACTGAGGTATACCAACTCCATATAAAAAAAGCCCTAGGAAATTAACACAAACTATATTTTGTGACAGTTAGGTTTGCACCAGGTCACACCCCATTTACACAAAACCTTAAAAGCTTAGAAATCAGAAGTTAAAGTCTGCCACATTCCTTGCTACCTTCATATTGCCTACAATACTGCTAATAACCGACTCCCATAAAGCTTTTACTTTCATCTGCAACATCCAAAAATGCAATACGTGCTCCAACTTCATCAAACTTGTGCTGTATCGCAAAATCTTAACCGGGATCTTAGCAATGATAAAAGAGATTAATTTCCCGAATACTTGGAATGCGTGACAATCAGATGTGCTGATTTGTTGTTAAAAGAATGTATAAGATTGCAGTTTCTTTTGGGTTACAGTGCAAGTTTGATAACGACAGTGTATGTAGTGCTTTTTAATGCAAGTGAAAGTCATATGGGAGTGTTGGAGTGAGTGAGTAATTGACAATGTTGTAGACAATATGGAGGTGGCAAGGATTACAGGAGACTTTTCCTTTAACTCCTCATTTTCATGATTTTAATGTTCTGGGTGGAAGGGCTATGTCCTAATGCAATCTTTACTGTCACTAAATGTACTTTTTGTTTGCATTAATGGTGACTTGTCATAATCTCAATAATCTAAATGGCTAGGTTTATTTAAAAAATTAAGGTAGGACAAGGAAGGGGTCTTATCTTCTGAGTGCTTCCATCTTTATCTTTTAGCATGCTGCAGAGGGTTCTCCCAACATAAGGAGTGTGGAATTTTCAGGCATTACTATCTCCAACAAGGTGAAGATGAGGCCAAAAGTTGGCATGAACTCTTGGCTGACAGGAACAAAATTTTCAGCCAGAGTGGTAGCTAATCATTGGACCACACAACTACTACCCCTGTAAACTTCTCCAGCTTGACTATATGCACACTAATTGTATAACAGTAGAGCTCATCACCATCAAACAACTTGTTTAGTTGTGTAATGCTTTGTTCCCTGCTGTTTGGAGATCATTGATCAAAAGTAAATAGCAAATTAATATTTAAATAATGGAAAACTGCACATAGCAAACACTTCCTTTTCAATAGACAAGTTACAATCACCTCAGATAAAGGAAAACACCTGTTTTTGTCTTTCAGAATAAGGCTTTGAAGTGTTTGGTAGGAGCAAGATAATACTTCAGGGGTTTAAATGTTTCACAAACATCATCATTTAAAAAATAAAGTGAGAAAGAGCAGGATGGATGGATAGAAAACAAAAAGAGAAATGAGTAAATAATATTGGTTGCTGTGGCTAACAAGTGAAACAATTCAACTTTATGTAGTAGTTCATACTAAATTTAAAATGTTATTATTGTCATGAAGGATGCTGTAGGAACATTTATTTTTAATAGTTAATAGATAATTAAAAAGGAAAAAAAATCAAAGGACTTTAGAATAACATTGTTACTTTCTTCCTGCCCCAAAAGAATAATTAATAATCATAATAATATTATTGTGAAAGAGATCTTAACAAAACTGAAGAAATGGTGCTCACCCTGTGCAGTAACTGGTTCTTTGAGATGCGTCCCCTGATGAGTGCACCATTCTAGATGTGCTTGCATGTCCTGCGCCTTTGTTTGGAGATTTCTCATTGCAGTGTCCATTTGGCCTGCATGTGCATATTAGTCAGTTTCGTGCTCCATGCTGTTATATAGCACTGCGCAGGCAAACCACGTTCAGTTGCTTGTCTGCCACAAAGCTCCATAGCAGAGAACTCCAAAGCAGAGGGGAAGGAGGGCAGCACCTACAAGGGCAAACATCTTGAAGAACCACAGTTACTGCAGAATGTGGGTAACCATTTCTTCGAGTAGTGTCCCTATGGGTGCTCCACTCTTGGTGAGTACTGAGCAGTTCCCTTTAAGGAGAAGGGGGCTTCAGAGTTGAGTCCAGTATTGAATAAAGTATTGCCAAGCCACATGCAGCATCAGAAGCCAAGTCGTGAATTACTGCACAGTGGTCAGCAAAGGCATGTACAAAGGTCCAAGTTGCAGCTCTACATATTTCAATGATGGGAACGTTTTTGAGAAAGACTCTAGAAGTGGAAATAGATCTTGTAGAGCGAGTTCGTATGTCCCAGGGTTTTTGGAGATTAAAAATTTGGTAGCAACAGCTAATGCAGTCAGATATCCACTTGGAAAGTCTTTGTTTAGAGTTTGTGGACCCTTTTGATCTGCCTGCCATTGAGACAAATAATTTGGGAATCTTTTTGAAAGGTTTAGTCCTGTCAAGATAGAAGGCCAGAGCTCTCCTGACTTTAAGTGTGTGAACAATGCCTTCTCTTTGTCGAAGTGAGGTTTAGGGTGAAAGATCAGGAGGTGGATGGGTTGGTTAATATGGAACTCAGAAGATATTTTTGGTAAAATCTTGGGGTGTAGTTATAATGTGACCTCCTCTTTGAAAAATATTGTGAAAGGGGGGTATGCCTTCTCACTCCTCCATCGACAAATGGAGGAGTTAGAAGGTACCCAACGGTTCAAACAGAAATCTTGTATGATATTCAAAACCCAGATTGAGGTCCCAAATTGGAGTAGGATGTTTGACTGGTGGAAAGAGATTTACGAGCCCCCTGAGGAACCTGATCACCATTGGGTGGGCGAATATGGAATAACCTTTTATTGCGGAATAGAAAGCTATGATGGCTGCGTGGTGGACTCTAATGAAACTCAGCAACAGCCCCAGGTTTTTTTAGTCTAGGATGTAGTCCAGTATATTTGACAGCAATGAGGTTACCGGTAGAATGTGTTTGAGGTCACACCAACAGGCAACATTCGTCCATTTTTGTAAGTAAGGGTAGCTTGGAGATGGTTTTCTGGTGTGTAATAGCGCTCTTTTTACTTTCTCCAAACAGATCCTCTCTAATCCCGTTAACCATCGATCAACTATGCTTTGAGGTGAAGAACCCCAAGACTGGGGTGAAGGATCTTTCCATCTTCTTGGGATAGGAAATGAGGAGTAGCCTGGAGAGTGATCGGTAAGGAAACAGCCAGATATATCAGGTAAGGAAACCATGTTTGTCTGGGCTAGGTTGGGACTATAAGAATAACTCTGTCTTTGTCCTTTTTTATTTTGAGTAGAACTTTGGCTATTAGAAGCATGTGGGGGAAACATGTACACTAGACCCAATGACTACCGAAGGTAAAAGGCATCCCCCAAGGATTGGTGACCCAGACCACCTCTGGATCAGAACTGAGCACATTTCTTATTTACCACCATGACACACAGGTCTATTTGAGGTGTGCCTCATTGCTGTAATATGTGGTGCAGTATAATGGAATCTATCTCACACTCATGATCTTGAGAAAAGTGTCTGCTTAGTGTGTCCACAGTCACATTCTGAACTCCTGGGAAGTAAGCTGCTGTGATGATAATCTGAATGCATATGCACCAATTCCAAAATCTGACAGTCTCGGCACAGAGGGAGTGGGCTATCTTGCCCCTCCTTGCTGGTTGATTAGTAGTGGAAACTGGAGATGGGCATATCTGACTGCATTGAGTTCCTGGATGTTGATGTGCAGAGTGTTATCCTGAGATGTCGACCTGCCCTGGGCTGTGTGGGTGTCCAGATGCATTCCTCATTCCAACAGGGATGCATCTGTCATTATAATTGCTGGGGGAGGGCAAGTGAAAGGGACTCCTGCACAAACATTGTGAGGATTTTTCCACCAATTGAGAGATTCTTTTATGAAGATGGGTATGGAAAGTAGTGTAGTTAGACTGTGTGTGTTCAGTGAATAAACAGTCCTCAGCCACCCCGAAGGCATCAGACTCACAGTTTTGCATGGTCCATAACGAAAGTACTAGCTGCTATATGTCCCAATAGCTGAAGACCGTTCTGGCCCATAGTTTGAAGGCTGATCTGGATTGTATTGACTATGTTGAATAGGGCCATGAATCTGTGCATTGATAGGTAGACTCTTGTCGCTACTGAATCAAAATGAGCTCTTATGAATTGAATGTTTGCACAGGAAGTAAGGTGGATTTTTGAATGTTCAATTGCAGGCCCAACTGGAGAAAAAGGTCTACGACCTCGCAAGGATTGGAGATCATCATCTCCAGATGAAGTGTGAGCAGGCTTCTTAGGTACTGAGTGAGAAGAGGTAGTACTCTTCTTGCCACCTCACTCTGTTGATGGTACTGATGACCTCTTGGAGCCTAGGACTTTATAGTCTTAGGTTTAACCATGCCCTTGGTACCAGAGGAACCAGCAGCCTCATGGGTACTGGGTCAGAGAGCAGTTCAAAGGGTGGACCTGTGAATGTTGACAGGACAAAGTTGAGATCCCATTGAGGCACAGGTATAATGACCAGTGGCAAAGTCCTGATCAAGCACTTCATAAGTCTCACAGTAGCCACGTGTGTAAAGACAAATTGTCCCTCTGCTGGAGGAAGGCATTAATTGCTACTAAGTGTACTTGCAGCAAATTAAGGGCTAGACCTGAAGTTTTTAAGGAGAGGAGATAGTCTAGGATAACTGGAATACCTATGGCATCTAGCGATTGTTGGTGGTGACATGCCCAGGCCAAAGCACGCCACCTTTTAGCCAGGTAGCAGGCTCTAGTAAAATCCCTTCTATCTTGGTTAAGGATTTCCTGAACAGGTGTGAAACCTGAACATTCTATTTCCGACACCCATCCAAATACCGGAATGAGCCAAGGTTGGGGTGCTTGATCTTGGGGTGCTTGACCCCACCTGAGTTAGGAGATCCTAAAATGTTGTGGATCCTGATAGGTGAGCATGTGGGCATCATTGTGAGTTCCATGAACCAGAAATGTCTGAGGCAGTTGCGTGCTGGGAGGATGGTGTGGCTCTGTTGCAACTGATCTTCCATAGAAGTTGCAGTAGTAGAGAGATGGGAGGAAAGGCGTATCTGAGACCATCCATTCAAGGAAGCAGGAGAGTGTCGCCCTGGGAATCATGGCCTATGGCTTCCCTGGGGCAATACATGGAAGCTTTTTATTTGTCTGGGATGCAAAGAGGTCCCATAGCAGAGTTCCCCATTGTGTGAATATTTTGGTTAGAACTGTGATGTGGACCTCCCATTTGTGGTCTGCAGATAAACGTCTGCTTAACTTGTCTACCAGGGTGCTGTGTACACCCGGGAGATATGCGGCCTGTATCATGTTATTTCTGATGCACCAGTTCCAAAGTCTGACTGCTTCTAGGCATAGGAGACGGGATCTTGCTCCTCCCTATTTATATACACCATTGTGGTGATATTGTCTAATATTACCTGTACATGGAGAGAGTGTATGAGGAGAAGGAAGGTCTTGTATACAAGACAAACCATTCTCATTTCCAGAAAGTTTATGGTCCAGGTACCCTGAGCAATGTGGTAGTCCAGGTGAGTGTCCCACCCCATAAGGGAGGAGTCTGTCAGGATGGTGGCCCTTGGGCTGAAACACGTCCCCACGAGGATTTTGCTTGGGTTGGACCACCAAGCAAGGGAGGTGAGAACTCTGGTGGGAACAGTCATGGAGCCAATGCGATTCCTGTTTGGTCATAAGGTGGAGCATAGCCAAGTTTGAAGGCACCATAAGTAAAGTCTGGCGAATGACGTAACGTAGGTGCATGTGACTTAACAGAGAAACACTGGCACACCACAGTTTGTGGGTGATGCAAGGGATCAAGTTGCACATCACATAAAATCTGTCTGTGCAGAGAAAGGCTCTTGCAGAGGTTGAATGCTGCCATTCTCCTACAAAAATTATTGTCATAGTGGGTGACAAAACGAACTTCCCTGCATTTATGCAACAGCTAAGGTAGCAAGAAGGTACCAAAAAAGAACTTGCTGCTGCTATGACTTCCTAGTGAGATTGGCCTACCAGGAGCCAGTCATCCAGGTATGAAAACACAGTATAGGCCTGATGTCGCATCTGGGTTGCTACTATAGTGAGAACTTTTCTCACCCTACGTATGTAACGAGACTAAAGGGGAGGATGTGAAACTGGTAGTGCTCTTGGCCAACCATGAGTAAAAGAATAAAAATAAGCTATAAGCAGTTTAAAAAGTTGGTTTCGCATACACGGTGTAGTAATTTTTGTTAATACTGAGAGCTACAATTCTATTTAAAAAGGGACAACTTAAAATCACATTTGTCTCATTTTTTCCCAAACCTACTATTTTTACAAGTTAAACTACAATTACCGGAGCTCAAATTAGAGGAGAAAAAGTTTTTTTTTCCAGTTTGCTTACTCAATACATTTGAAAGCACAGTGTAGAGTCAGTTCTACAATTGCTCCTGTACTATTGTATAGTTGCAACTGCTTGACCATAGATTAGGATTGCAATTGAGTTTCCATTCTTAATTCTGATTTTGGCTTCACTCTGAAATTCATGAAGAGACTATATTAGTCTTTATATGTTGTGGCAGAGGTCCGACCTGGTCTCCGTGGGTTCCGCGCTTCCAGGCGGTTTATGCTAGCCTCAGAGGCTCACTGCGACTCTCCATGTAGCACTTCTCTCTCTAGGGCCAGGGTTATAGTCTACTGAGCCCTTGTCATCATAAGTCAGCAAGGAGGTTGGTGAGAGAACTTCTACAGTCTCTGTTGTTCCTACGGGCTTATTCAAGAACAGTTTAGCCTCCTGTCCTGACAGGGGCCTGTCTTCCCCTCCCAGGAGGTGTTTCTGTAGTGGCGGGTTGGGAGGAACCAGGGCCACCCTCTACTCCAAGTTCCGGCCCAGGGACCCTAGTGGCAACATCTGTTGGCAGCCGACCTTTCACTGCCAGAGCTGCTACACTTCCCTGGGCCACTTTCCCACAGCGCTCCCGCTTTTCTCTCTTAACGCCTTCTTTACCCTTACCTTAGAGCTCCCTTCCAGTGGCTTGAGGGTGTCTTCATTACCCAGCCCTTCAGCCGCACTTCCTTTCCTGTGGCTCCCTTTTCCTTCCCCCGGCCTGACCAGAGTGAGCCCTTTTACAGTATCAGAGGGGCCTTAATTAGAGTCAGTGTTCACATTAGCTTAAAGGCCTCACTTGACTCTTTGCAGGCTAATTGAAGTCATGTGTCCACCCTAGCATGGAGCAGCCCCCGCTCTGGTCAGTCAGGGAACAGAAAACTGCTTATCCAGTGGCCAGTATATCTGCTTTCTACTACTCTGCTGTACCCAACTGGCTTGGGTCTATCACAATGGGTAAGGTTACAGCTAGGTGCAGAGTAGCATACTCTGGAGCAGGTCCTCAAGGAATCAATTATGAAATACTTAGAGGAGAGGAAAGTGATCAGGAACAGTCAGCATGGATTCACCAAGGGGAAGTCGTGCCTGACTAACCTAATTGCCTTCTATGATGAGATAACTGGCTCTGTGGATGAGGGGAAAGAAGTGGATGTGTTATTCCTTGACTTTAGCAAAGCTTTTGATACGGTCTCCCACAGTATTCTTGCCGCCAAGTTAAAGAAGTATGGGCTGGATGAATGGACTGTAAGGTGGATAGAAAGCTGGCTAGATCGTCGGGCTCAACAGGTAGTGATCAATGGCTCCATGTCTAGTTGGCAGCCGGTTTCGAGCGGAGTGCCCCAGGGGTCGGTCCTGGGGCCGGTTTTGTTTAATGTCTTTATTAATGATCTGGAGGATGGTGTGGAGTGCACTCTCAGCAAGTTTGCAGATGACACTAAACTGGGAGGCGTGGTAGATACACTAGAGGGTAGAGATCGGATACAGAGGGACCTAGGCAAATTAGAGGATTGGGCCAAAAAAAACCTGATGAGGTTCAACAAGGACAAGTGCAGAGTCCTGCACTTAGGACGGAAGAATCCCATTCACTGTTACAGACTAGGGACCGAATGGCTAGGTAGCAGTTCTGCAGAAAAGGACCTAGGGGTCACAGTGGACGAGAAGCTGGATATGAGTCAACAGTGTGCTCTTGTTGCCAAGAAGGCTAACGGCATTTTGGGCTGTATAAGTAGGGGCACTGCCAGCAGATCGAGGAACGTGATTGTTCCCCTTTATTCGACATTGGTGAGGCCTCATCTGGAGTACTGTGTCCAGTTTTGGGCCCCACACTACAAGAAGGATGTGGAAAAATTGGAAAGAGTCCAGCAGAGGGCAACAAAAATGATTAGGGGTCTGGAGCACATGACTTATGAGGAGAGGCTGAGGGAACTGGGATTGTTTAGTCTCCAGAAGAGAAGAATGAGGGGGGATTTGATAGCTGCTTTCAACTACCTGAGGGGGGGTTCCAAAGAGGATGGAGCTCGGCTGTTCTCAGTGGTGGCAGATGACAGAACAAGGAGCAATGGTCTCAAGTTGCAGTGCGGTAGGTCTAGGTTGGATATTAGGAAACACTATTTCACTAGGAGGGTGGCGAAGCACTGGAATGCGTTACCTATGGAGGTGGTGGAATCTCCTTCCTTAGAGGTTTTTAAGGCCCGGCTTGACAAAGCCCTGGCTGGGATGATTTAGTTGGGAATTGGTCCTGCTTTGAGCAGGGGGTTGGACTAGATGACCTCCTGAGGTCCCTTCCAACCCTGATATTCTATGATTCTATACCTTTTCTACCAAATTTGAAGTATATTGGAAAAGAGACTGCGCTCTAAAATCAAAGATGTTCAACAGAATTCAATAAGTGTAATACATTTTTGCCACTTCATAGATCACCCCACCACTGTAAAACTCTACTTTACTGGCCTCCTTTTATTAAGATCTATGGAACAGCATTAAAGGTTACTTAATTTAAGTTAAATCTTATTGAGGAAAATAGAAAGGAGCATAAACTCTGGCAAGTGAAGTGTAAAATATAATTAGGAATACCAAAAAAGAATTTGAAGAACAGCTAGCCAAAGACTCAAAAAGTAATAGCAAAATTCTTTTTTAAGTACATCAGAAGCAGGAAGCCTGCCAGGGTCACTGGACAATCAAGATGTCAAAGGAGCACTCAAGGAGGATAAGGCCACTGTGGAGAAACTAAATGAATTCTTTGCATTGGTCTTCATGGCTGAGGATGAGAGGGGGATTCCCCAACCTAACCCGTTCTTTTTAGGTGACAAATCTGAGGAACTGTCTCAGATTGAGGTGTCATTAGAGGAGGTTTTGGAACAAACTGATAAATGTAACAGTAATAAGTTATCAGGACAGATACTATTCACCCAAGAGTTCTGAAGGAACTCAACTACGAAATTGCAGAACTACTAACTGTGGTATGTAACTTATCTTTTAAATCCGTTTCTGTACTAGATGATTGGAGGATAGCTAATGTGATGCCAATTTCTTAAAAAGGCTCCAGAGGCGATCCTGGCAATTACAGACCAGTAAGCCTAAACTTCAGTACTGGGCAAATTGGTTGAAACTATAGTAATGAACAGAATTGTCAGACACATAGAGGAACACGATTTGTTGGGGAAGAGTCAACATGGCTTTTGGAAAAGGGAAATCATGCCTCACCAATCTACTAGAATTCTTTGAGGGGGTCAACAAGCATGTGAACAAAGGTGATCCAATGGATATAGTGTACTTCAGTTTTCAGAAAGCCTTTGACAAGGCCCTTCACCAAAGGCTCTTAAGCAAAGTAAGCAGTCATGGGATAAGAGGGATGGTCCTCTGATGGATCACTAACTGATTAAAAGATAGGAAACAAAGGGTAGGAATAAATGGTCAGTTTTCAGATTGGAGAGAGGTAAATTGTGGTGCCTCCCAGGGGTCTGTACTGAGACCAGTACTGTTCAACATATTCATATGATCTAGAAAAAGGGGTAAATAACGAGGTGGCAAAATTTGCAGCTGATAGAAAACTCCTCAGGATAGTTAAGTCCAAAGAAGACTGTGAAGAGTTACAAAGTGACTTCACAAAATTGGGTGACTGGGCAACAAAATTGCAGATGAAATTCAATGCTGATAAATGCAAAGTAATGCACATTGGAAAACATAACCCCAATTATACATATCAAATGATGGGGTCTTGGGGCTGGTCTACACCCAGCCGCTAGTTCGGCGTCTGGGGATCGAAGTTCTGGGTTCGACTTATCGCGTCTGGTCTGGACGCGATAAGTCGAACCAGGAAGTGCTCGCCGTCGACTGCGGTACTCCAGCTCGGCGAGAGGAGTACCGCGGAGTCGACAGGGAGCCTGCCTGCCGCGTGTGGACCGCGTCTGAACCGCGGTAAGTTCGAACTAAGGTATGTCGACTTCAGCTACGTTATTCACGTAGCTGAAGTTGCGTACCTTAGTTCGACTTGGGGGGTTAGTGTAGACCAGGCCTAAATTAGCTGTTACACCTCAAGAAAGATCTTGGAGTCATTGTGGATAGTTCTCTGAAAACATCCACTCAATGTGCAGTAGCAGGAAAAAAAAGCGAATATAATGTTGCGAATCATTAGGAAAGGGATAGACAATAAGACAGAAAATATCATATTGCCTCTAGATAAATCCACGGTACACCCACATTTTGAATACTGGGTGCAGATCCGGTCGCCCCATCTCAAAAAAGTACAGAAAAGGGCAAAAAAATGATTAGGTGTATGGAACAGCTTCCACATGAGGAGAGATTAATAAGACTGGGACTTGGAACAGAGATGATTAAGGGGGGATATGATAAAGGTCTATAAAATCATGACTGGTGTGGAGAAAGTAAATAAGGAAGTGTTATTTACTCCTTCTCGTAACACAAGATGTAGGGGTCACCAAATGAAATTAATAGGCAGCATGTTTAAAACAAACAAAAGGAAGCATTTCTTCAGACAACATGTGGAACTCTTCGACTGAGGATGTTGTGAAGGCCAAGACTATAACAGGGTTAAAAAAAGAACTAGATACGTTCCTGGAGGATAGACTCATCAATGGCTATTAGCCAGAATGGGCAGGGATGGTGTCCCAAGTCTCAGTTTGCCAGAAGCTGGGAATGGGCGACGGGATGGATCACTTGATGGTTACCTATTCTGTACAGTGTTCCTGAAAATGCATGCATCATGCACCTTCCCGCACCACCCTGCATTGATGTCAGTGAAACGCCTGCGGTGATCCAAAAGTGCCTGCAATACCATAGAGAACTCCCCCTTTCTATTGATGTATTCTGTCGCAAAATGGTCCGGGGCCAAAATTTGAATATGCATTCCATCTATCGCCCCTCTGCAGTTAGGGAATTCCATTGCCACAAAGTTATCCAGCATTTCATGGACATTTTTGAGAATCACAGTCCTTCGTAGCTGGATGCAATTAATGGCCCTGCACACCTGCATTAACACAGCCCCAACGGTCGATTTCCCAACTCCAAACTGATTCGCAACTGGCCTGTAGCAGTCTGCAGTTGCCAGCTTCCACACAGCGATCGCCTTGCAATTCTCCACTGAGAGGGCAAGCTCTTATTTTGGTGCCCTTGCACTGCAGTGCTGGGGCGAGCTCTGTACACACTTCCCGGAAGGTGGCTTTCCGCATCCAAAAGTTCTGCAGTCACTGCTCGTCATCCCAGACCTACATAACAATGCGATTCCACCATTCAGTGCTTGTTTCCCAAGCCCAAAAGCGACGGTCCACCATGTGCAGTTGCTCCGTGAATCCCAAAAGTAATCTGGTGTTGTATCTTTTCATGGCACACAGCAGGTCAGGCAACTCTGATTCCTGTTCATATTGGAAGCATGACCATCCGCGATGTGTTCATAACAGTTACCACAACAATAGAAAGAAGTGTGGGATCCATCCTTTCAGGCAGAGAGGCAGGCGTATAGTAAACTGGGGCCGTTAAAAATGCAGTGAAACGCAATCAGAAGCCCCTGGAATGATGGGACAGAAAAAATGCATTATGGGATATTGAGCCCGCACCCATGATGCATTGTGATCCATTCCACCTTCCCACTATTCCTAGCTGCAGAAGGTGGCAAATAGCACAGTGGGATAGCTACCCACAGTGCACTGCTCTCTCTGTCAATGCTAGAGTGCCAACTGTGGACACGCTCTGCCAACAGAAGGAGAGTTGTGTGAATATGCACAAGCAATGTAATTATACTGGTTTCTGATCAACGACGTGACTTGCATTGACGAAACTCTGTAGTGTAGAGAAGGCCTGGGTCTCCTCAACTCCTTCTTCCCTAACACCTCCCACCACCACCCTGAATGCTACTGAGCATCTCCTAAGATCTGTAGGAAGGAAGCCTTGCTCCTGCAAGCCTCAGAAGCTCTGCAATGGGGGTAAGGGGTTGGAGAACAGAGTATTTGCAGGGAGAGGCATTTCCCCTTTTCGTGACCCTCCTGAGGTACATGGGGGAGGAGGGGAGAAGACTCACTGGACCCTCCTTGTGACTCTTAAAGCACTTGTCTAGATTCCCAACCACACACAAGCCTTAAGAATGCTCATCAGGGCTACTCCTAACCCTTCACAATGTTTAGTAGTCGTCTTATTCCCTGACAAGTCTCATTTAGCTCTTCTGGGTCCTGACAAAACCTAGTTTGGCCCATCAGGAACCCTCCAACAACTCCCATAAGATATTAGGGCTGGGGACTCAGGATGCCATGAAAGAGTCTATATGACATTTGTAACTAACATTCTTAAAATATAATGCGCACATTCAAGAACACGTATCCACAAACTTAGATTCAGCTTAGTAAAGCTTCCCTCTGTGTAGACCTGTAAAATAGCAACAGGGGAAAGATGTTTTGAGAACTATGCATATATTACTAAAGCCACACACGTGGGAAAGAGGATATGGTGAAAAGAAAATGATAGACACTCATATGATGATAGTGCAATTCTAAGAAGGAAACAGATCGAAACACTCCTCTAGACCTACATATAGACTGATTTCCTGGCCTGCAAAAAATCCTTCTCCATCTCTGCAGAAGCCACTAAAACAGAAAAGAACTATACACAGTGATGATCTGCTTCACTACCCTGGAGTGCCTACAGCAGAACTCACCATTATGTGCTGCAACTATCTTAACTGAAATGATCACCCACATCCAGGAGAGCTTGACAGGATGTATGATACTGGATCCCATAAATAGATTGCTTTCATTTAATGAATTCAGCCTGTTTATGTTATAGGAAATGTTGGACATACTTAGAGAGACAACTGAAAATGAGGTCCCTGCCCTTCTTAGTTAGTAAAAGAGATCATTAACAAATCTTTTGGATGACATTGCTAATACTTCATTTGTAGATATAATCATCCTTCCCACCTCAAAGCCTTACTATAGTTAGAACAACTGTGGAGAAACCTTGGCTAGATGCAACAGACATAGCCAACTACAACCCAGTCTATCACCTGTTTCTGTGCAAGCTTCATATTAAGCTTGCACAAAGCTGCCTTCAAACATGTTTCCACAGCCACTATCATAGATCCCCTCATAACCTGGTTTCAAGCCAAGATTCAGAATAGAAACAACATTGCCCTAAGATAATCATGCCCTAAAATAATTTATAGTGTTAAGGCAAACGTCCAGACCCCTGGACCTCTCTGCAATATTAGATATGGTTCTCCATAGGATGACATATCTTACCTGAGGGAGGAAGAGATCCAGGCAATGCTCGTAAGTGTTCTGAATCCTTTCTCAAGTGCTGAGATAGCAGAATTGGGAAACAGCATCTATGCCGCCAGGCCCTTCACAGGGATTAACTCTTTCTCTGGTTCTATCCAATATGTACACGCAGCAGTCTCAGATCCTGGGTTAACAGCACCTGTGACCACCACGTGTTTTCCTTAAGGGCAACCCATCTAGGTCTTAGATCTCCAGCCATCATCTTTCTAGGGACAGAAACCCATAATTCTCTCCCACTAGTCCAGGATCTTAGCTGCATACCCCTGCAATTCACTGTGATCAACTCAGCAGGTCTGACTTCAGTTCAGCACCTGCAGTTCTCTTCTTCCTAGGGCAATTAACAGGTTAACCAGCAACCAAGTAGCTTCCACAAAACAAAGTACTATTTATTCAGAACAAATGCATTTAAGAGAAAACATAACTTAAAAAACAAACAAATAGCTTATATCACCAGGTTACCCATTGCTCACATGGAGACCCAGGTAGATAGGTTCTAAAATACTTCAAGTCCTCTTGCAGGTCCTGGTTCTGTTGGTCAGAGTCATAGGCTAGGTCTACACTACCCGCCTGAATCGGCGGGTAGAAATCGATCTCTCGGGGATCGAATTATCGCGTCTCGTCGGGATGCGACAATCGATCCCCGAATCAACGCTCTTACTCCACCAGCGGAGGTGGGAGTAAGTGCCGTCGACGGGGAGCTGCGGAGGTCGATTTTGCCGCCGTCCTCACAGTGGGGTAAGTCGGCTCTGATACGTCGAATTCAGCTACGCTATTCGTGTAGCTGAATTTGCGTATCTTAAATCGACCCCCCCCCCCATAGTGAAGACCTGCCCTCATACCTGTCAGTTCTCAGATGGCATGAGTGACCCTCTCCCCATGTCAGGGCTGCTATTTTATACAGTGTCAAGTTCTTTGTCTTCTTAAATCTTTGAACCAAGTCAGTCCAATTTGTGAAGTTTCACCCCACGGGGAAACAGCACAAAACTCTTGTTACCCACATTGTTTCAGTATTGGAGATTTTCATGAATTCCACACCTGTCCCCCCTACCCCAATTGACTTTAGCTCCTGCAGGAAGCATACCTTATTTTAGCCATTTATCCAGGAACACAATCAGTAACCAGCCCATAAAGATACATGTAACATTTATAAAGTTGATACTATAGTCTTTGAATTGTCCATGATTCCATAGCATCACATCGGTCATAGCAGCCACTGGGAGAAATGGTAAACCTTCTCAGAATCAAGCATTAGCAATATGTGGAAGACACACAACTGTCATTTGCAACCTACACTGAACGGTCACCAAGTTACCCTAATGTCTGGCTAGGATCAGCATCTGGATGAGAAAGGGCTGGCTAAAGTTGAATACCAGAAAGACAGAGGTGTTTGAAGGCAGAGGGAAACACCTTGAAAGAGCTGGCTTCCATAGATACAACCCAAAAATGTAAACTCACAGATTGTTGAGACAATCTGCAGTTTGGCAATTCTGCAGATTCCTCATTGATGCTGAGCCATTTTATAGCAGTATCCAAGAAAAATGCTTTCTATTGTTATCTCTAACTGGCTAAGAGACTGTGTCTCATAGTTGCTGCTGATCTGGCCATGACAAACACATACCTTTGTATACTCTCAGGATTACAAGTTAGTTTATATGGGTTTGAAAAAACATCAAACTTGAAAAAACTGAAGATGATGCAGAATGCAGCAGCACACCTCATTAGTGACACAGATTACTGACAGCATATTACTCCATTACTCTGTTCTTTTCACTGACTCTCCATAGAACATTTTGTTAAATTTAAGTTCTCAATCCTTATTTTCAAAGCACTAAATGATCTGGGCCCAGCATACCTAAAAGACCACTTTATCCTTTGGAACCATGACTGTCCTCAACAGCCCCACTCCTTAGGAACAATGTAATTGTCCATAATAAAGAATGAAATGCATCTATGTGGGAGACAGGGATTTTTGGGGGCCTGGCCCCAGACTACAGAACATTCTCCTATGGAAACCAAGTATCACAAATCCCACAATACTCCAGCCCAAATGAAAGTACATTTTGACATTGTTTTACCTAAAAATAGAACATATAACATTTGCTTATTTGAAAAATAAAATGAGCATGTACACAAAATTATAGAACTTCACACAAAATTTTCCATTGGGAAATAGGAGGAAATGGAGTGGAACTACATTTGATAGATTTTAGTTTTCTTGTTTAACTTCCTAATTCTGGAAGCTGCTCAGATGTCATGGTGACAGTAGTGATCCAACTACCTGAATAAAACAGTATCTGAAACTTTTTAAACTATAATTTAACATTTGCTAGATTTCAAGTCAGTGTTGTCTCTTTAATATCCTATTTGTTATATATAGCTATTATTTATGCAGGCAAGTTTTAATGCAGAAGCTGATATTTTGAAGTCTTCATACTTTTTGAAGGTCTTATTAGCTCCTCTAGCATAACAACTCTAGATTTTTCCTAGTTTTTTTTAAAGCTTTTAAAATAAGAAAGGACAATTAACATATTATAGCTTTTGTTATTGCAACATTAAAATGTATTTCATTTTCAAAAATCAGTACATGTACAAATTAAAAGTTGATCACAAAGCATTATTTCTACAATGCAATTGCCAACTACAATACAGTGTACACTTTTTTTCTGAAACGTTAGACCTAAGGTTGGTCCTATGAGCTGATGCACTAGTGCTGAGTCCCACTGAAATCAATAGGACTCCACATGATTAGAAGAATCCATGTCAGTGTATTGACTTTGAGAACTGTTGTTTTGGATACTTAGGGTAACATTTTTATTCTTACATATGTGCACTAACTTCCTTGTCATAATGATCCAGTATGTCTTACACTTTTTATACAAAACACTTTCTCTATAAATAATTAAAAATTTTGTCAGCATATATGCATGATATATTTTGGCAATATAGTTTTTCTCTCTGGAGACAGAAAAAGTTCCCAATAGTAACTTATATAATGTGTCTCTGGGGATGTCTAAGAAATACAGCTCACTAAGTGCAATTTAATATATTTTTAAAATAACGAGTACATACAATTCATGTCTTTTTCATGTGACCTACCCTCAAACTCTTGTCAAAGCTTAACATATTTCAAGTATCACATGTATTTCTTAAAATTAAATAGTGTTATAACATTTTTATGTGAGAATATATTGTATATCGAATTTATAACTGCACAGTTTTCAAATTATCAATATATTTCTGACTTTACAAATATAAGTAAATTTAAAAAACCTTAGTTCTTCCATAAACTGACATAATGTGTTTATTTCCAGATGCTACTATTCAACAGTATTACATAGCAATATAGAATCACAGAATCATAGAAATATAGGAATGGAAGGGACCTTGATAGGCCATCTAGTCCAATTCCCTACAATGAGGCAGGACTAATTATTACCCCTAGACCATCCCTGACAGGTGTTTGTCTATCATGTTCTTAAAAACCTCCAGTAAGGGAGATTCCACAACCACCCTAAATAATTTGTTTCAGTGCTTAACTGCTCTTACAGTTAGAAAGTTTTTCCTAATGTCTAACCTAAATCTTCCTTGCTGCAATTTAAGCCTATTACTACTTTTTTTTTTTTTTTTTTTTTTTTTCCTTCTTTTTTTATATTTAACATTTTTTCTTTTTTTTTTTTTTTTTTTTACTTGTCCTGCCCTCAGTGGATAAGGAGAACAATTTATCACTTTCTTTTTTATAACCGTCTACATACTTAAAGACTGTTATCACTTTGCCGCTCAGTCTTCTCTTCTCCAGACTAAACAAACCCAATTTTTTCCAACCTTTCCTCAGTCCACAGAAGAGCAACAAAAATATGACCTTCTCCAATTTGTCGACATCTTTCCTGAAGTGTCCAGAAGTTGACATAGTACTCCAGTTGAGGCCTTATGAGTGCAGAGCAGAGTGGAAGAATTACTTCTCGTGTCTTGCTTACAACACTCCTGCTAATACATCCCAAAATGATGACTTTTTTTTCATCAGTATTACTTTGTTGACTCATATTTAGATTTTGATCCACTATAACCCCCAGATCTTTTCTGCAGTACTCCTTCCTAGGCAGTAATTTCTCATTTTGTATTTGTGCAATGGTTATTCCTTCCTAAGTGTTGAACTTTGCATTTGTCCTTACTGAATTTCATCCTATTCATTTCAGGCCATTCCTCCAGTTTGTCAAGACCATTTTGAATTCTAATCCTGTTCTCCAAAGCAGTTACAACCACTCCTAGCTTGGTATCGTCCGCAAACTTTATAAAAGTGTCCTCTCTATGTCATTATACAAATAATTTATTAAGACACTGAACAGAGCCAGACTCCAGACAGATCCCTGTGGGACCCCACTTGACATACCATTCCAGCTTGACCATTGATAACTACTCTCTGAGTACTGTCTTCCAACCAGTTGTGCACCAACCTTATAGTAGGTTTGCCTAGGCTAAATTTCCCTAGTTTGCTTAGGGGTAGATCAAGTAAGACCGTGTCAAAGGCCTTACTAAAGTCGAAATATACCACATCTACTGCTTCCCCCCTCCAAAAGGCTTCTTACCCTGTCAAAGGAGAATATTAGATTGATTTGACATGATTTGTTCTTGACAAATCCATGTTGACTATTACTTATCACCTTATTATTTGTAGGTGCTTACAAGCTGATTGCTTCATTATTTGCTCCCATTATCTTTCTGGGTATCAAAGTTAAGATAACTTGTCTACAATTATTCCCTGGGTTGTCCTTAATCCACTTTTTATGGATAAGTACTATATTTGCCCTTTTCCATTCCTCTGGGATCTTTCCAGTCCTCCATGAGATATCAAAGATAACTGCTAATGGCTCAGAGAGCTCTTCAGTTCCATGAGTGTTCTAGGATGTATTTAGGCAGTGCCTGCCAACTTGAAGACATTTAAAGGGTATGTCTACACTGGCAGAGTTACATTGCCGGCAGTTACATCACCGCTCAGAGAGCGCTGAAGGGAAACCGCTGTTGTGTGTTCACACTGTCAGCTGTCTGCACAATAACATATTCACACTTGTGGCACTTGCATCGGTATTTGGAGCAGTGCACTCAGGGCAGCTATCCCACAGAGCATCTCTTCCTCTTCTGCTGCTAAGAGTTGTGGGAAGGCGGAGTGGGTCACGGGGCATCCTGGGTCCTGTTCCGATGCCCCGTGATGCATTGCTTCACATCCCAGCAATCCTTGTGCTTCCATCCACATTTGGCGCCATCTTTCAATGGTTTGTGTACTGCACACTCTGCCTCTTCGGTCTGCAGGAATGGATCCCGCACTGTTGACCAATATGCTGCTCGCTCTCACTAACACGTCACGAGTGGCAGTGGAGTTATTCCTTAAAATACGAAGGCAAGAGGAGTTCGACATTGATCTCGCCACGCGTAGTAGCTATGACACGAGATTGCTTGTGGCTTTCACGGAGGTGCTGACCACAGTGGAATGCCACTTTGGGGCTCGGGAAACAAGCACTGAGTGGTGGGATCACATCGTCATGCATGCCTGGAATGACGAGCAGTGGCTGCAGAACTTTCGGATGAGGAAAGCCACATTCATAGGACTGTGTGATGAGCTCGGCCCAGCCCTGCGGTACAAGGACACGAGAAGGAGAGCTGCCCTGTCACTGGAGAATCGCGTGGCGATTGCACTGTGGAAGCTGGCTACTCCAGACTGCTACCAATCGGTTGCTAACCAGTTCGGAGTGGGAAAGTCGACCATTGGACTCATGTTGACGGAAGTGTGCAGGGCCATTAATCGCATCCTGTTCTGAAAGACCGTGACTGTGGGCAACGTGCGTGACACTATGGATGGCTTTGCACAAATGGGCTTCCCTAACTGCAGAGGGGCGATAGATGGCACGCATATTTCAATTCTGGCACCAGACCACCTGGTCACCGAGTACATTAATCGGAAGGGGTATTTCTCTATGGTTCTCCTGTTGCTTGTGGATCACCGTGGGCATTTCACAGACATTAATGCAGGCTGGTCCGTAAAGGTGCGTGACGCATGCATCTTTCGGAACACTGGCCTGTTCAGGAAGCTGCAAGCAGTGACTTTTTTCCCAGACCAGAAGATCACCGTAGGGGAAATCAAAATGCCCATTGTGATCCTGGGAGACCCTGCCTACCCCTTAATGCCGTGGCTTATGAAGCCATACATGGGGAAGTTTGACAGCAGCAAGGAGCTGTTCAACAACAGGCTGAGCAAGTGCAGAATGACTATTGAGTGTGCTTTTGGCTGTTTAAAGGCTCGCTGGCGCTGCCTATATGGGAGGCTGGACCTGGCCGATGACAATATTCCTATGCTTATAGCTGCCTGCTGTACGCTCCATAATATTTGTGAAGAGAAGGATGAAAGCTTCACTCAGGGCTGGACCGCTGAGACTCAGCGCCTGGAGGCTGAATTTGAACAACCAGAGACCAGGCCTACTAGAGGGGCACAGCGCAGGGCCATAAGGATCAGGGAGGTCTTGAGGCAGCAATCTGAAGCTGAAAACCACTAATATTTGTTGCTATGCTCAGGAGTACAGTGCTTGTAATGTTAGGAGGTGATTGTGATTAGTGCAGCCGATGCACTGTGAAGGTTTAAGAAAATTGCCTGTTGCTTTGCAGGGCTCTGTTTGCTTTCAATTAATGGAATAAATCATAGAATATCAGGGTTGGAAGGGACCTCAGGAGGTCATCTAGTCCAACCCCCTGCTCAAAGCAGGACCAATTCCCAACTAAATCATCCCAGCCAGGGCTTTGTCAAGCCGGGCCTTAAAAACCTCCAAAGAAGGAGACTCCACCACCTCCCTAGGTAATGCATTCCAGTGCTTCACCACCCTCCTAGTGAAAAAGTTTTTCCTAATATCCAACCTAGACCTCCCCCACTGCAACTTGAGACCATTGCTCCTTGTTCTGTCATCTGCCACCACTGAGAACAGCCGAGCTCCATCCTCTTTGGAACCCCCCCTCAGGTAGTTGAAAGCAGCTATCAAATCCCCCCTCATTCTTCTCTTCTGGAGACTAAACAATCCCAGTTCCATCAGCCTCTCCTCATAAGTCATGTGCTCCAGACCCCTAATCATTTTTGTTGCCCTCCGCTGGACTCTTTCCAATTTTTCCACATCCTTCTTGTAGTGTGGGGCCCAAAACTGGACACAGTATTCCAGATGAGGCCTCACCAAATGTCGAATAAAGGGGAACGATCACGTTCCTCGATCTGCTGGCAATGCCCTTACTTATACAGCCCAAAATGCCGTTAGCCTTCTTGGCAACAAGAGCACACTGTTGACTCATATCCAGCTTCTCGTCCACTGTGACCCATAGGTCCTTTTCTGCAGAACTGCTACCCAGCCATTCGGTCCCTAGTCTGCAGCAGTGCATGGGATTCTTCCATCCTAAGTGCAGGACTCTGCACTTGTCCTTGTTGAACCTCATCAGGTTTTTTTTTTGGCCCAATCCTCTAATTTGTCTAGGTCCCTCTGTATCCGATCCCTTCCCTCTAGTGTAATAAAGATTGCTTTCAAACCAAAACAATTATTTTATTAAAAAATAACAACCGGAGGAGGGACACAAACAAAAAATCACATCAGCACTGTGGGAGATGGGGGAAGGGAGGGTCCCAGTAGGAGGTGGGGTCCTGGGACAGTGAAAGATTTGTGTATGTCCAGGTATCATATGCAACCTTGTCCTTTGGAGTACAGTGCAGCAGGTACTGTACTTCATCAGGGCTAAACTGCAGAGGGATGGGTGTTGAGTGCAGTGGGTACTGGGAGTCCGCAGGGCTAGACTGTGACGGACAGATGGGGAACAGAATGAAGCTAGGAGGTTGATAAGAGTGTGTTGGTGGTGTCTGGAGGGCACATGGGAAAGAGTTTAGCGACAGCAACTGCAGGGGAGCGTGGGCGTGGAGCTGCTTGGTTTGCAGTGTTAGTAGCACTTGGCGCTCCATAACATTGAAGAGCCACTCCACGGCTTCATTCTGGCGCACTGCATTCTCCTTTCGGTCCCTCTTCTCGCTGTCCCACCACTCCTTCAATTCTTGGTTTTCGGCCGCGGAGTGCATCATGACATCACGTAGAAAGTCCTCTTTAGTTCTTCGTGGCTGCTTTCTAATTCTGCGCAGCTGTTCATCCAGCAATGATAAAGGAGGAGGCTGGGGTTCCAAGGTCGTAACTGTGAAGCCAAAATGCAACATTTTACAGAAGCAGTATTGTTTGCAACACACAGACCACTCATTCAGTGATTTAAAACACAAGCACTATTCACATACCTGTCACTAACTGGCTGACCCCAGGCAAGCACACATGAGCAACATGAGCAACAAGACCCTCAAAATGATGAGTAACTGCAGGGGCAATCAGTGTTCCCGGACCGTACTGTATGCATGGCTCTTCAGGAGAGCCCACACTGTAGGTGGGGGGCCTTATAATCATTACTGTACCCACATTTTCCACAGGCTGTGTTAATTATAGAAGATATCTCATTGCTGGGGGTGAGCAAGGAATCAGGGAAGGGTCTTCTCCAAGACTGTGGCTTCCGCCCTGGCCCTTATGCAGCTCTCCTTTGTGCAGCAATGGTTCCCCCCCGAGTGATGGCACAGTGGCGTGGGAAAGTTACCCTTAATGGGGTAAGAAACAAAGCAGCTTGGTCAAAGAACCTGCGGCAGCGGATAGCCCAGTATCTCCATGAGAGTTTTGTGGAGATCTCTGAGGCAGATTCCTATGAAGTGAGGGAGTCAATCAACACCCTGTTCCATCACTCCGACTAGGTATGTGGTGGTACGCGCATCATACAGACACAAGCCTGCTTTCTGCAACCCTCCTGCCCACAACAGCTTGATTCAGCAATTCCCAAAATCAAAGCCACTTACCAGGGGCCTCCTCTCCTTTTTGCTCTTCGCCAAGCTCCAACAGCTGTGACTGGCTAGCCTCCTCTGGGGTAGAGAAGAGCTCCTGGCTACATGCATCTCTGACCTCTGAATTATCCTCTGCCTCTAGGTCCCCCTCCCCCTCCTCATCCAAGATTTCCTCTTCTTGGCTCGGTCCACTCTCGACTGGCATGTGAGCCACCGAAGTGTCCACAGTGGCTTTCGCAGTGGAGGTGGGGTTGCCACCGAGTATCGAATCCAGCTCTTTGTAGAACCGGCAGCTCATGGGCGCAGCTCTGGAGCGGCTGTTTGCCTCCTTGTGGTGGGCGTTCTGCAGTTCCTTCAATTTGACCCTGCACTGCAGTGTGTCCCGGTCATGATCCCTTTCTGTCATGTGTCATGAAATCTGTCCGTAGGTATCATAATTCCTATGACTGGAGCGCAGCTGGGACTGGACAGCCTCCTCTCCCAAATGCTGATGATATCCAGCAGCTCAGCATTGCTCCAAGCGGGGGATCATCTGGTGCGTGCAGCAGGCATGATTACCTGGAAAGATGCGCTGAGAACAGTGCACACGTCACCAAGCAAACAGGAAGGGGACTGTCAAAATTCCCTAGGAATTTAAGGAGTGGGGCTTACGGTTGGTCATCTGAGGACAGGGTAGTAGAGTTCAAATTGATGACCAGAGAGGCAAGAACAGGTATTGCGGGACACCTCCGGGAGGCCAATTGCAGCGCTGTAATCGACCAGGGTGTCTACACTGGCACCGCGGCGCTGTAGCCCCGGCGCAGAAAGCTGTACGCCTCTCATCGGGGTGGTTTTTCTACAGTGCTGCAACTGCGCAGTTTCTGCGCACTAGTGGCTTGGCAGTGTGTACATCTCGGGAGTTACATAGCAGAAAGCTGCTTTACTGCGCAGGAACTTGCTAGTGTAAACAAAGCCTAACTTGTCTAAGTAATTCTTAACTTATAGTGAACATCAATGTAAACAGGGTAGAATGTTAGTTGTAAGATCACTGCTAACCTTTTTGGTGAAAACTAAAACAAAAGAGGCATTTGGCACAGGCCACTGCTGCATTTTCTGTTGCTGTCTTCCCATCCTCATTGATTAATGGGCCTACTCTATTCTTTGTCTACCTCTTGCTTCTAATGTATTTGTATAATATAGTTACAATTACATGTATTGATGAAGCTTACTGATACAGTTAGTGAATGGTTAATGTCATAATGCATATGTACAAACAGACAGTTACAGTAACTTGTTCATCACTAAACTAATTGCCTCTCTTGAGCATTTGGAACTACTTGAAAGAATATATAACAAAACCATATAGGTTGATCTATTTACTGTCATAAGCCAGGGCCATCCTATTTTTGTTTATAGTTTTCTTTGTTAAACCTAAATTAGATTGTACACTCATTACAGCAGGAATTTGTCTTTTTTATTTGCCTTTTAAGCGGCAAGCACACCTATTGCACTATATAAAATAGAGTAGTAATGGTCACATTAATAATGAATTTGTTTTAAAAATGTATTAATATAATGTATAAAGTGTCAGATTTGTGCATAGCTCTGTAAAAAATCACAGATGACATAACATGCTGCAAAGAGATCATAATCTGAGACCAATCCTGCAAACATTTTCTCACACAAAGTTCTATTCAAGTCAACTACTTCAATAAGACTACTCACATGAGTAAGGATTTGCAAGACCATGCACTAAAGCACACTGCCTCATGTGCTATATACACACACACACACAGGGGAATTCTTATTACAGTTGCTAGAACAGAGCTGAAAGAGGCTCCACATGGCCCCTGCTCCAAGATAAATCCTGGGAGATGGGGAATGCTGGCTAATCAGCACCCCTCCCCCGAGCTCGCCAATTGATGCCAGAGACTCCCGGGGAAGGTGGGGGAGGAGCTGCATGATGTCCCTCAGCGAGTCTCTCCCTCCCTCACTGCTGGGACTGTTCTCTTTCACCACTGGCCCCATCAAGTTCCTCCACCCCTTGAGGCAGGTGGCTGGATATTGCAGCTGAATGCACTGGAAAATAGAAGCATTGAGGCAGCACTGCTGGAGGAACTGAGGCAGCACTGCTGGGGGAACTCAAAGCATAGTGATACTGTGACTCAGGGACTGTGCAGGTCTCATGGATAGTGCTCTAAATCAATAAGTCAATTGCAAATTAAGATCCAGATACACCAGTACGCACTACTTGCTTTGTGTTATCATGAAAAGCAGCTATAAATATCGTTTACCCAGCTAGTGGAACCTGGCTGCTTTATGTTGTTTTCATGTACTGGTGAATTCACCCTTAAAAGTTAAATTTTTAAAACATGCTTTAAGATTTGTAATATATATCATATCTTCAAATCCATTGAAAATATCACACGGTAGCATTCTCTTTAAACAAGAAACCCAGTGTTTGTATTCAATTTTTAAAAAATAAGGAAATTCCCAGAGAAAAAGGATGTTAAAAATGGAGTTAGGTTGATAGTATTTATCAGTAATTTACAAGTAAAAAAATATTAGAGAGATATTGTAACTATCCCACAATCAAGCATTATAAACTCAGGAAACCCAGACACCAGGTTACACTTGAAAAAAATCCAAATGTGTTGAGATAAGAAATGCACAGGTAAGCAGGGCTTTGGAGCTGTGCTCCGGCTCCACTCCAGCTCCAGGCAAAAACCTGCAGCTCCACTGCTCCGGAGCTGCTCCGCGCTCCAGCTCCGGGCTCCGCTCCAAAGCCCTGCAGGTAAGGCACCCAAACACTCTTATGCTGTAGTGCTATGAGGGAGAAAAAAATTCTAATGTCTTTAAAAATCAGTTTAGTGTTTATGGTTCCTGATTAAATTGCCTTAATCATCGCTGTTTGGGTACTGCATGGCATCACTATTTTCTGAACCATATAGGCTTGGGTTACGTATAGGAACTAAAAGTTACATACTTTTAAAAAAGGATACATGTGGACAACAAGCTGAACCCATAAAAGTTCTTTCATGCATAAACTGATATTGATTATTTTAACCATACATGTAAACATATTTGTGGGGGGAAAAAAATCAAGAAAGGGTCACATGACAATATATCCCATACATACCTTTGACAGCTCCATTCCAGGTCCACACTGTTTGCAGAGGATACAGTTTCCAGCATGGTCCCTGAACTCTTGCTCTCTACAATCCCCCGTCTCACAAATTACTTTACTCAACTTCAAAAAAATACAAATAGTTAAAAGAAATTAGCAATAATGCTTTACAGTTAATCTGGACATTTACATTTAGGCCAAATAATTGATTTTAAACACTATACAATCTTATAAAATTAATTAAAATAGAATGTATAATTATATCTACTTTAACCCAACACAAATCTTATTACTTAATACTACTTACAAATGATATTAAAATAATAATTTATTATTTTAAATTCACTTTGAGAAAAGGTCTTTTCTGTAAACAAGATGGTTCAGTTAATGCCATCTCCCTGGAAATATCTTTCTAGAATATGGCCAAAATTTTCAAATATGGGTGTGTAACGTTGGGCTCCTAAATTCATATTGCCTAAATAATATGCCTAAATAAGTGGCCTGATTTTCAAAAGTGCTCAACACCCAGCAGCTCCCACTGACTTGAGTAGGACTTGTGGGTGACTGGTACTTTTGAGAAAAAAAAAAAAAAAAAAAGTCAGGCAACTTATTTAGGTGTTTAAATATGGTTTTAGATCCTAACTTCAGGCACCCATTTTTGAAAATGTTGGCCTATATTTTTATACCTCTAATTTGTTCTAAATTGCAAGAGTGGGCTTCAGTTATTTAAACCATCTGTATATCTGGGTTTTGTAATCTGGGAAAAAGAATAGAATCTGTATATTTAAGTATACATTTTTAAAGAGATTATCAATGGCACCCAGAGTTTAGGATGAACACTTCAAAAGGTTTTTTTTTAAAATTTGCACCAATAGTTACACAATTATTTTCTTGCTTAATACATTAAATACACATAGAGATGCAATTTCTACCTTCCATGCTTTCTGAGTACAGCTTCTGACCAAGCTAGAAACTACGGCTTTGATGCTGCAATCTGCACCACAAGCAGAAACACCAATACAGAGTCTCAGTAAAATCAGTGGAACCCTGCAGAGATGCAAGGGTCCCCATGAGCAAATCCTACTGCAGCATCAAACTCAGTACATTTACCATTCTGTCTCAAGTGCACACACTTTTTTGATTAAATGACTAAGGCCCAGTTAATCACTTATCAAAAGCACATTCTGGAAGATGATTTTGGTAGTCAGTCTAGTTCCAAGTAGAAGGGCATCCACATCACATCACAGTTGCCACTAAGTTATCACCCTGTTTGGTAGTTTCAGTAGTAAGGTCAAAGCATGAATCTGCTATGGATACTGAACTACCTTCATTCCTACAGATTGTCTCTCTGGGTCAGAGTTCAGGCACACTGATATGGCAGTGGAAGCTTGCATTGTTGCCAATTGTGCTGTTGCTGTTTTCTGCATAAATAGAGTACTTGACTCCTATGCCTTAAATCTGGCACCTTGCACTGAGAGATGATCAATGATGTACTCACGCGTAACCCTGGGGATCTTGCTCCAACTTCAGAAGTCAATAGACTGACATGTTGCACAAGCACTAAATTCATATATGTTTTATTCTGCCCAATCAAACCATCCTTCATGTGGGCATATTCAGAGAGAGGTGGATTTTTGAGGGGCAGAAGAGTGGGATGGAAAGATGTGTCACATGCAATTTGAATAGAGTAATTTTTAAACTGGAAGAATGTATAACTAATTGTCATTGACTTAAACTGATATTCTCAAAATACTGCATTCTATATATTAATAGTTGTATTAAATATATATAAAATTACTCCACCTCACTAGTTTATGCAATTATTTTCCAACATTCATGATGAAGAAAAGGAAGTTCTCATTATTTACTTACCAAATACACTAATAATAGTATAAGCATCTTCACTATTTTATCTTGTCTTTGTAATCCTTCACTGCCCATATCTTAGAGTTAAACCTCTCTCCCTTATGAAGAACTAAATCAAAAGAAAAAAGGAAAGTATTTAAAATCCCCAAGTTGGACAACGAGTTTACTTTGAATGTACTATTTATGTAAAATTCAGCATTATATTATACTTTGGTGTTCTGAAATAGATATTTGTCAACATTGCTCAAATGTTTCAGATAAATAATTCCTAAAACTCAAAATAATGACTACCTAATTTACAAATTGTGGTTTGTTTGTTCGTTTGTTTTTAAAACGAGTGGATATATAGACAAAAGGCAATATATCATTTCAATTTCTATGCAAATTTTTCCATTCACTTCAATAAATACTCAGAACATGCACAGAAAAATACGATCTTGCTGATCAACTGCGACTGGAGAACATCAAGACTCATTGACAGAACTGTTTTCCAATCCATGAAGTTGACCTGAAGTCTGCTACATACCTGGAAGGTACCAAGTAAATATAGGAAAATAGACATATAAACCAGTCTATTGATTCGGGGGCCTGTTCCAAAATCTATTGAAGTCAATGGAATTCGTTCAGTGGACTGCATCACATTCTAAGCAAATATTCTATGAAATTCAGAATAAATGATCAATTTGGTCACATCAGATACATTTCAGTACACCACCATCTCAGAAAATGGATTTAAAAAAAGGAACAAGGAAAGAAAAGTATTAAAAGCCTTGCTGAATACGTTTTTGGGAGGAGTAGAAAGCTGGGAGAGAGGGGAGAAGTAGGAAAGGGGCACAGCTGGTTCTAGGGTTTGGATTTAAGCTTTCTAGAAGCTGAGAAGAAAACAGGTTCATGATTTGCACATCCACAAACACAAAAGTTTTTAGTGAAAAGACAACCTGGAACTAATTTTTCATTTCTGAATTTGGTAGCGAAATAGAAATATAACCTGAGTTTGCTGTGCAAAAATCTATATTGCCGCACACAAAAATGCAGAGTATAAGCCCATTGTATATAATTTGTTATTCTGTAAATACAAATGAGCAAGAATTCAATACTAATTTGCCTTTCTTACTCTAGCACACTGTAACATTATTCCTTTTCACTTATCTGAAATGGAAATTAATAGAAAGCTTTAAAAAAAAAATCAAAGTTAAACTAAATTATGTTTAAAAAGCAAAATTAATGTGATTCAGTGAGGTTTTGCATTTAGGAGTAGAAATGACTGACAAATGAGAGGAGGGAGGACAAAATACAGATGAAGGGGTTCTGAAAATCAGGAATAGTTGCAAAGTATGTGTTACAATACTAAACTGTCAATTAAAACAACTTTTGTTTTTGGGGAAACAGTTTAATCACACAAGTGTAATAAAGCATCTGAAAAAAAATATGTATGTACATTAAAAGTTATTTGTATACCAATGTTAGGAGTCTGAGTAACAAGAATTGGAAATTCTCATGGAAGAGAAGAAATATGATATATTTGGTATTACTGCAACCTTGCAGGATGATTTGCATGATTGGAATATTAAAAATCACTACGTATAACCTGTTCAGGAAGGATATAGTGGGTAAAAGAGGTGTATGTGAGGGGGGACTTTACTTTAAAGACACCATTACCTGTTTTAGAGTTATTGATAACTCAGAATCACAAGATCTTGAATACATGTGTATCAATGTGCTAACTAACAAAGCCCAAGAGGGAGTACTGGTGGGGGTCTGTTATAGACTACTACATTAAACCAGAAAATAGGATGAGATACTCCTTAAGCACCTGTCTGTAATATGTGGAAACTAATACTGTGTTATGATGGACTTCAATATGGGAGACAGAAGCTGAACATCTCATGTAGCCGGTAGTAAAATATCATTCAAGTTTCTGAACATTATAGATTTTAATTTTCTAACACAAGACACATTACACCCAACATGAGGTAACTACTGTGAACCTCATTATGACTGACAAAGATGAATTAATCACTGAACTAGAAGTTGGTGGTTGCCTAGGGATCAAGTATCATTCTCTGATTACACTCAATACAGGCAAACAGAGGACTGGCCCAGTATAAATACCTGGTGCTTCAAAAGGGCTAATTTTCCCAAACCAATGAAAATTATGAGCAAAATTCATTGGAAGGAAAAATGTACATAGAAAAAAAATGAATGAAAATTGGAAGTTTTTAAAGAAGAAGTTTATTAAATGGCCAAAAAGCCATGATTCCGCAATCAAGACAATATTGGCTAAAAGTCTAACCTGGTTCCAAAGTAAAGTGAAAGCTGTGTAGGGTTGCCAACCCTCCAGGATTGTTCTGGAGTCTCCAGGAATTAAAGATTAATGTTTCATTAAAGATTATGTTGCATATGAAACCTCCAGGAAAACATCCAAGCAAAACTGGCCACCCTAGATGTGACATATATGGCAATTTCCTCCAATATCCTTGAAAAACTTTATTGAATTAAGTTTAAGTAACTTTGGAGTCCATTGCATTAAATGCAAAAGTTATGTATTATTGTGGGCTGTGATTGTATGCAACCTCATTAGGTGGGCAGATGTGATGATGTGAGCCCTGAGAAGTGTTATGAACTTCAAAGGATTACACTGAATAATGTACCAGACGAGAATTGACTTTTGGGATCGTGTCAAGTGGTTTGCCTGGAGAATCTCTAAGGGCAGGTGAAAGCAAATTCCCCACCTTCAGTTATACACAGTCTTTTGAAGCTATGTTCTGAGGAGAGGACCATTATCTGCTGATTACTTGTTTCTGGAGTCTCAAGATCAAAGGCCCAAGCTTTATAAAGGAAAGAGTAACCTATTCATGGGTGTGCTATTTCTGAGCTAAAGCTGTTATCAACTGGTAACCACAGGAAAACCCATTGGTGGGGTTTGAAGGACTGACTCCTACAAGAGCCCTTGTTGAAGTTGGCAGGAAATCTCTAGTAAGCTTATTAGCATGCCTGTAGGTTCTTTGATTAAAAGCATTACAGAGAAAACATTAAAAACAGCTTAGGAATAAGTGTGCTTGCTTATAAAGAGCTGTGTGGTAACTTGTTAGTGCAATTACAGCTGTGCATACCCTTTAGAGAGAATGCAAAACACAGATGCTGGCCTGTTTACGTAGTCTGGTTTGCCGGGAATATTACAGTACAAGCAAGGAACTGTGCAGCCTGAAAACACTCCATCAGGAGAGAGAGTGACATGGGTTTCCTCCCAAGACAGGTGACAGCTGAGGAGCCCCGAGCCCAAGAGTAGGTGCCCTCAAGGGAGTAGGGAGGGGAAATAAAGGTGCACTTGCCCTGAACTGTAACAAAGGTATCAATTAGAAGAGTAATGTGTAACAAATGCAAAAAGGGGGTGTCATAACTATAAAGGGAAGGGTAACAGCCCTCCTGTGTACCATAATATAATCCCTCGTGGCCAGAGACACCAAAATCCTTTTACCTGTAAAGGGTTAAGAAGCTCAGGTAACCTGGCTGACACCTGACCCAAAGGACCAATAAGGGGACAAGATACTTTCAAATCTTGGTGGGGGGAAGGCTTTTGTTTGTGCTCTTTGGTTTTGGTGGTTGTTCGCTCTTGGGACTGAGACGGACCAGACCTCAATCCATGCTCTCCAAATCTTTCTGAACAAGTTTCTCATATTTCAAACTTGTAAGTAAACAGCCAGGCAAGGCGTGTTAGTTTTATCTTTGTTTTCTCAACTTGTAAATGTACCTTTTACTAGGGTGTTTATCTCTGTTTGCTGTAACTTTGAACCTAAGGCTAGAGGGGGTTCCTCTGGGCTCTTTAAGTTTGATTACCCTGTAAAGTTATTTTCCATTCTGATTTTACAGAGATGATTTTTACCTTTTTCTTTAATTAAAAGCCTTCTTTTTAAGAACCTGATTGATTTTCCCTGTTTTTTAGATCCAAGGGGGTTGGATCTTGATCCACCAGGAGTTGGTGGGAGAAAGGAGGGGGGATGGTTAATTTCTCCTTGTTTTAAGATCCAAGGGGTTTGGATCTGTATTCACCAGGGAATTGGTGAAGAGTCTATCAAGACTACCCAGGGAAGGGAATTAGCACATTGGGAGTGGTGGCAGCGGACCAGATCTAAGCTGGTAGTTAAGCTTAGAAGTTTTCATGCAGGCCCCCACATCTGTACCCTAAAGTTCAGAGTGGGGAAGGAGCCTTGACAGGGGGAAATAGATGGCAATCAATATAAATTAGAAATTATGAAGTGTCGAAAATTGATATGGGAAGCTAAAGCCATCAGGGAAAAAACATGGCTGGTAGGACTAAGGACAATAAGGAGTTTTCTTTAAGTATAATAGGAACAAAAGAAATCTTAACAATGATATAGGACAATTACTAGTCAGAGATGGTAAAACTGTCAATAGTGATGCAGAAATAGCAAAAGTGTTCAATAAATATTTCGGTTCCATATTTGGAAAGAAGCAGAATGATATAAGGACACCATATTAGGATGACAAAAGATATGAGGATTACAGTTCATTAGTAACTGAGGAGGATGTTTACATCTATGAGGGATAAACATTTTTAAATCAGCAGGCTTGGATAACTTGAACCCAAGAGTTCTAAAAGAGTTGGCTGAAGAAATCTCTAGCTGACAATGTTATTTTTTAATAAATCTTGAAATACCAGGGAAATTCCAGAAGACTGGAAGAGTGCTAATTTTGTGCCAATATTCAAAATGTGTAAGGGATACGACCCAAATAACTGAAGGCTGGTTATCCTGATGTCAATTCCAGGCAAAAAAATTGAAAAGCTGATACAAGAATCAATTTATAAAGCATTAAAAGAGAGGAATATAATTAATGCCAGTCAACTTGGTATTATGGAAAATAGGACTTGTCAAACAAACCTTTTTAAATCTTTGATGAGATCACAGGTATGGTTGATAAACTAACTGCAAGAAATATACTTAGATATTTAACTTAGTACCACACATTTTGATTTAAAAAAACCCAGGAATTTATAATAAGAATAGAGCAGAGTACATAAAAAAAATCAGATTTTTTATTTTATTCAAATTATCTTAAGTTTTCCTTTTTTAAAGTAAACTGGCTTAAAATGAAATCTGAATGTAATACAAAATATGTTAAGGCCTAAACTTGTTATAATCTCTTAAAACATTTTAATAACAAATAAATACGCTGAATCCATGAGTCTCTATCAAAAACTTTGAGTTAAATGCTGCTTTTCTATATAAAGAAAGAATCAGGTGAAAAACATCTAACTTTTGAGGTCAAGTTTTAGAAATATGGCACATTAGGTCATGTATTGTGTTAAGGACTTGTTTGGTTTAATAAAAATACATTTTATATGCTGTTGTGTGTGTTTAAATTCCAGTTACCATCCTAATAGAGCTTGACATAAATCATGAGCAAAAAGTTAATTATCTAGGATATAACCAATATATAGTTCACCATTTTCTAACATAGTAAGATGTCCAATTAATAAGAATCTGAAAATATTAAGCTATATAATTGCTTAAATAAATGTATATAGTTATAGTGTACCCTCCTAGGTAACAAAATAAAGGCAGTACAAATGAGAAAGTTTATTTAAATTGAGGCTTTCCACTTGTTGATTTAAATCTCCTTGATTTAAATCAATCCACCCTGGAATAGAGCACATGTTAAATCGTTAAGAACTGGCTAACAGATCTCAGAAAGTAGTTGTCAATAGGGAATCATTATTGAATGGTGGCGTTTCTAGTGAGATGCCTCAAGAATCAGTACTAAGCCAAACCCTATTAAACATTTTCATCAATGATCAGGAAGTAAATATAAAATTACTATTTATAAAATTTGCAGATGACACAAAGATTGGGATAGTGGTAAATAATGATAACAGGGCAGTTACATGGCGTGATCTCGATCATTTGGTAACCTGGGCCAATTCAAACAAAATTCATTTTAATACAGCCAAATGCAAAGTTACACAATTAGGAACAAGCAATGCAGGCCATATCTACAGAATGGGGGATTGTAGCCAGGAAATCAACAACTCTGAAAAGGATTTAGAGGTCACAACAGATAAGTAACTCAACATGAGCTCCCAGTGGAATGCTGTGGCAAAAAGGACAAATGTGATCCTTGGATGTATAACCAGAGAAGTAACAAGTAGGAGTAAAGGAGGTAATTTTACCTCTGTATACGACACTGGTGAGATCGATACTGGAAATCTGCATACAGTTTGAGTGTCCACATTTTAAAAAGGATATTGAAAAATTGGAATGAGTATAGAAAAGAGCCACAACATGCCTTACAGTGAGAGACTTAGAGTGTTAAATCTGTTTCGTTCAAAAAAAAGATGATTGAGAGGTGACTTGGGTACACCGTACAAGTACCTTCACAGGGGGAAAATACCTGAATACTAAAGGGCTCTTTAATCTATAGGAGACATAGGAAGAATCAATGGCTGGCATGTGAAGTCAGACAAATTCAAATTAGACACATATTTGTAAGTTTCAAATCAAGACTGGATGCCTTTTTGGAAGATATGCTTTAGCCAAATATGTTATATGGCTCAATATAAGGATAACCGGGTAAAATTTAAGTGACCTGTGATACATAGGTCAGACTAGATCAGTGGTCTCCAAACTTTTTTGATCGTGCACCCCATCAGTAAAAAATTTTTGAGCACGCACCAAGCAAAAAACAAAGCAAAACTCAGACTCCTACCCGAACTGCCGAAGTAAAAAAAAAAAAAGCGCTCCTTCTGCCGCGTACCCCCAAGGATCCTCTTGTGCACCTCCTGGGGTGCGTGCACCCCACTTTGGAGACCACTGGACTAGATGATCTAATGGTCCCTTCTGGCTTTAAACGCCATGAATATGGATTTTTTATTATATAGGTAATTTTAAAAAAATTAAGGAAACAATAGTATATGAACTTTAAGATGTCTATTGTACTCTTTGAAATAAACAACATGGATGAAATCCTGGCCCCACTGAAGTCAATGGCAAAATTCTTATTGGCTTCAATATAGGCAGAATTTAACTCCACTCCATTTTCCGGTATCAAAAATTCATATTCTCACAGAAGAAAATAAAATAAATTATTCATTTTCTTTAATGCTATAAAGGCAGGAAAGCATTAAGTCAGGCAATTAAGAATAATTTGAAGTAAACATAAAACTGAAAATTGATAGCTTTTAAATTGCTTTGATTTGACTGTTCAATTACTATTTGATTGGTAAATTATGTGCACTTATACCATTTAGTCTATTCCAGAGTAATACATTTTATTTGACAAGGGGTAAACAAAACATAATATGAATATAATTAGGAATCTATAACACACTAAATAGTGATCTCCATAATCACAACACTATCACAAAGTTCAAATATGGGATTTTTCATTTACATTTAAAAAAACATTAAAAACAGCAATTCTGTTTTGAGAAAATGCGTACTTTTGTCTGTTTTCTTTCATTGTGAAAATAGATCTGTGAAATGTCAAAACAGAAGTTTAAGAATGTAAAATTGCTGTTTTGATAACTATTTTCACACTTCTATATAAAATGACTTATATAAATGATCTTGCTAAAGTGTACTAAAAATTACCCAAAATATGAAGCTGTGGCATAATCTAAACAGTCTGGATAGTTTTTCAGAGCAAGTCACTTAAATTCTTCTTTATTTTTCCATAACTTAAGAACAGCTTGATTTATTAGCTACCAGATGTAGCACTTGCTATAAGTAATAGTTTTATTGCAATAAAACTATATTAACTTTGTGAAATGAAGCCCCATTCATACTATACATTTTTTCCAAAATGCAATAACCTGAAACTTTAATAGTGTTAAAATCAGTTGGCAAACATGTAATTTATTAAAACTAGTGCTGAAACAAAGACAGTGATATATATACATTTTGACTATTATAATGTTATACTGTAATCACAAGTGGATTAAAAACAAATGTCAAAAGATGGCAAAGACTGATCATCAGTATAGAAAATTCTATTCTAAAGACTGACAGTAACCTTTCCTTTCTGATACATTCCTATATCTTAGCTTTTGGAGTCACACTGTGTTCCTTGTAAAATTATCCTATTACAGCATATTGTTTGTAGATTTTTAGAACCTAAGAAGCATACAGAGGTGCACACTGTATTAAACTGACACATTTTTGTTGGCTTAAGTGTAGAAATGTTTCTCTTATTGCAACTGTGAAATATTTTCTATTGAAAAAAATCTACCAGCTTTATAACTCTGTTGCCAAAACCAACACCTTCAAACATCAGGAGTTCCAATATGTTACAACTCAGAATCGAGTTCCAAAAACCAAGTGTTTTTGAACTGGCATCTAACTATCAGACTTTCACAACTCATCTACCTGTTTTGCTGTACCATATGTTGACTGTTCAGTTTGTAAATAATGTTACCAATCTCCCGGTTTTTCTCAGCTTTAAAAATGATAAATTATCAAAAGGATATCTGGGTTTAAGCTCTAAATAAATATCATAACTTGCAAAGGAAACTTGTGAACATCTGGTTCTTAAACTTAAGGGACACTCAGTCAGGTTTAATAGGTGCAAAAGGTATTCAAATCCTTTCAGCAGAGATGTATGACTGTGGTTTTATATCATGCAATTATTTAAGTTATTGTCCCAATTCCACTAAAACAAAATCCCAGGAGAGATATCAGCTATTATTTGTAAGAAGCAGAATGATCAGTGTACAACACAAGACTTCTGTACCAAAAGTAGAGAGTAAAAAAAATTCACTCCTCATCCGGAAATGTAGATAAAAATAATCCGAGTGGTTGAGGTACACTAATAACTGACTCACCTGAAAGCAAGTCTTGAAAGAGACATAACTGTGCCAGCTGCATGTTTCCTGTTTCTGTCTCAAACTTGAAAGTGCTGCTTAAAAAGTAGACATTACAGTGCTTAATAATAGGTTGCCATTGGGCAAATTTGTTCTCTCTTGGTATCAACTTGGCATTACGTTGATGTCAGCTGGACAATAGCCAATTATTCTGTGTATTCAAAGTAACAAGTAGCTAATGGATGTTTCTCCAAGTATTGAGTGAGTGCCCTCAGATATTAGTTCAACAGATTTAGAGATTTTCCCACCTCCCACAGACACCACTACTACTTAGAAATCTACCCAATTGAGTTTTTTTATTTATGAAAATAAGGACATTTGAAATTGATGGTGCATGTTACTGATGTCAAAAAGTAATTTCATGTACAGATGCACAGTGATATATTAATCCAAACTATATTAGGAAATGTGAACAAAGGTCATACATTCCATTCAATTTGTAAAAGAACTCCCATATATATTAAATATTAATTAACACAGTTTTATGGCCATTTGTATATGCACATGCCTCCTCATATGTGGTGAGTGTGAGATGATAAAATAAATTAAAGAGCCGTGCATGATAAATTTATCATGCACATTAGACCAGGGATCAGCAACCTTTGGCATGCGGCCCGCCAGGCCGGTTTGTTTACCTGCCACGTCCGCAGGTTCGGCCGATCGCGGCTCCCACTGGCCGTGGTTCGCCATTCCAGGCCAATGGGGGCTGCGGGAAGCGGCACGGGCCGAGGGATGTGCTGGCCGCCACTTCCCACCACCCCCATTGGAACTGCAGCCAGTGGGAGCCACGATCAGCCAACCTGTGGACAAGCGCATGCCAAAGGTTGCCAATCCTTGCATTAGACTGTCTCGCCTGCCCTCTGTTCAATAATCCCTTGTCTTTCAGAATTTATTTTAACATTCAGCTCTTAATCTTTCACAGAAATATCTCTTCCTTCTCCTTCTAAATGTAGAATTTACCAGGAAAGACATACCAGCCTGAGACTCAGGGTATGTCTACACTACGAAATTAGGTCGAATTTATAGAAGCCGGTTTTATAGAAATCGGTTGTATACAGCCGATTGTGTGTGTCGCCACATAAAATGCTCTGAGTGCATTAAGTCGGCGGACCACGTCCACAGTACCGAGGCTAGCGTCGACTTCCAGATCGTTGCACTATGGGTAGCTATCCCACAGTTCCCGCAGTCTCCGCCGCCCATTGGAATTCTGGGTTGAGATCCCAATGCCTGAATGATGCAAAACAGTGTCGCGGGGGGTTCTGGGTACATGTCGTCAGGCCCCTCCCCCTCCGTCAGAGTAACGGCAGACAATCGATTCGCGCCTTTTTACCTGGGTTACCTGTGCAGACAACATACCACGGCAAGCATGGAGCCCGCTCAGCTCAGCTCACCGTCACCATATGTCATCTGGGTGCCGGCAGACGTGGTACTGCATTGCTACACAGCAGCAGCTAACTAATTGCCTTTTGGCAGTAGATGGTGCAGTATGACTGGTAGCCTTCATCGGCGATCTGGGTACTGGCAGACGTGGAGCTGCATTGCTACACAGCAGCAGCCCCTTGCCTTTTGGCAGTAGATGGTGTATTAAGATTGATATCCATCGTCGTCATATTGCAGTTCAATCAGAGGCACCTGGGCAGACATGCTCAGTCCTATTGAACCGTCTTGACGATGATGGCTATCAGTCTTAGTACACTATTTTCTGCCAAGCGCCCAGTATTTTCTGCCAAGCACCCAGAAGATGCCGAGGGCTATCAGTCATGCTGCACCGTCAGCTGCCAGCTTAAGATGTAAAAAATAGATGGACCAGATTTGTTCTGTATTCATTTGCTTCCCCCTCCCTCCGTGAACTCAACGGCCTGCTAAACCCAGGGTTTTGAGTTCAATCTTTGGGGGGGGCATTCTGTGTGACAGTTGTTTGTGTTTCTCCCTGATGCACAGCCACCTTTGTTGATTTTAATTCCCTGTACCTGTACGCCATGTCGTCACTCGCCCCTCCCTCCCTCCCTCTGTCAGATACTAGTTTCGTGCCTTTTTTCAGACCACACGCCATACCGGTAGCACTGGGATCATGGAGCCCACTCAGATCACCGCGGCAATTATGAGCACTATGAACACCACGCGCATTGTCCTGGAGTATATGCAGAGCCAGGACATGCCAAAGCAAAACCAGGACCAGCCGAGGAGGCGATTGCAGCGCAGCGACGAGATTGATGAGGAAATTGACATGGACATAAACCTCTCACAAAGTACAGGCCCCAGCAATGTGCAAATCATGGTGTTACTGGGGCAGGTTCATGCCGTGGAACGCCGATTCTGGGCCCGGGAAACAAGCACAGACTGGTGGGACCGCATCGTGCTGCAAGTGTGGGACGATTCCCAGTGGCTGCGAAACTTTCGCATGCGTAAGGGCACTTTCATGGAACTTTGTGACTTGCTTTCCCCTGCCCTGAAGCGCCAGAATACCAGGATGAGAGCAGCCCTCACAGTTGAGAAGCGAGTGGCGATAGCCCTGTGGAAGCTTGCAATGCCAGACAGCTACCGGTCAGTCGGGAATCAATTTGGAGTGGGCAAATCTACTGTGTGGGCTGCTGTGATCCAAGTTGCCAGGGCAATGAAAGACCTGGTGATATCAAGGGTAGTGACTCTGGGAAACGTGCAGGCCATAGTGGATGGCTTTGCTGCAATGGGATTCCCAAACTGTGGTGGGGCGATAGACGGAATCCATATCCCTATCTTGTCACTGGAGCACCAAGCCACCGAGTACATAAACCGCAAGGGGTACTTTTCAATGCTGCTGCAAGCCCTGGTGGATCACAAGGGACGTTTCACCAACATCAACGTGGGATGGCCGGGAAAGGTACATGATGCTCGCGTATTCAGGCACTCTGGTCTGTTTCGAAAGCTGGAGGAAGGGACTTTCTTCCCGGACCAGAAAATAACCATTGGGGATGTTGAAATGCCTATCGTGATCCTTGGGGATCCAGCCTACGCCTTAATGCCATGGCTCATGAAGCCGTACACAGGCAGCCTGGACAGTAGTCAGGACCTGTTCAACTATAGGCTGAGCAAGTGCCGAATGGTGGTGGAATGTGCATTTGGACGTTTAAAAGCGCGTTGGCGCAGCTTACTGACTCGCTCAGACCTCAGCGAAAAGAATATCCCCATTGTTATTGCTGCTTGCTATGCGCTCCACAATATCTGTGAGAGTAAGGGGGAGACATTTATGGCGGGGTGGGAGGTTGAGGCAAATCGCCTGGCCGCTGATTATGCGCAGCCAGACACCAGGGCAGTTAGAAGAGTGCAGCAGGGCGCGGTGCGCATCAGAGAAGCTTTGAAAACGAGTTTTGTGACTGGCCAGGCTACGGTGTGAAACTTCTGTTTGTTTCTCCTTGATGAACCCTCCGCCCCGCCCACCCGGTTCACTCAACTTCCCTGTAAACCAACCACCCCACCCTCCCCTCCCCCCTTCGAGCACCGCTTGCAGAGGCAATAAAGTCATTGTTACTTCTCATTCATGCAATCTTTATTAATTCATCACACAACTAGGGGGATAATTGCCAAGGTAGCCCGGGAGGGGTGGGGGAGGAGGGAAGGAAAAGGACACACTGCAGTTTAAAACTTTAAAACTTTAGCACTTATTGAAGGCCAGCCTTCCCATGCTCGGGCAATCATCTGGGGTGGAGTGACTGGGTGGCCGGAGGCCCCCGTACTGTGTTCGTGGGCGTCTGGGTGAGGAGGCAATGGGACTTGGGGAGGAGGGCTGTTGGTTACACAGGGGCTGTAGCGGCGGTCTCTGCTCCTGCTGCCTTTCCTGCAGCTCAACCATACGCTGGAGCATATCAGTTTGATGCTCCAGCAGCCGGAGCATCGACTCTTGCCTTCTGTCTACAAGCTGACGCCACCTATCATTTTCAGCCCGCGATTCAGCCCGCCACCTCTCCTCTTGTTCATATTGTGCTTTTCTGTAGTCAGTCATTGACTGCCTTCACGCATTCTGCTGTGCTCTTTCAGCGTGGGAGGACATCTGGAGCTCCGAGAACATATCATCCCGAGTCCGCCGTTTTCTCCTTCTAATCTTCGCTAGCCTCTGCGAAGGAGAAACATTTGCAGCTGGTGGAGGAGAAGGGAGAGGTGGTTAAGAAAAGACATTTTAGAGAACAATGGGTACACTCTTTCACGTTAAATTTTGCTGTTCACATTACACAGCACATGTGTTTTCGTTACAAGGTCGCATTTTTCCTCTTATATTGAGGGCCTGCCGGTTTGGTGTGAGAGATCACTCACGCAGTGCCAGGCAACAGATTTCGGCTTGCAGGCAGCCATGGTAAGCCACAGTCTTTTGGTTTTTTTAACCTTCTTAACATGTAGGAATGGTTTCAAACAGTAGCGCCCTCATTTCCCATACCAAGCACCCGTTGGGTTGGCCATTTAAAATGGGTTTGCAATGTAAAAGGAGGGGCTGCGGTTTCCAGGTTAACATGCAGCACAAACCCAACTAACCCCCCTCCCCCCCACACCCAATTCTCGGGGATGATCACTTCACCCCTCCCCCCCACCGCGTGGCTAACAGCGGGGAACATTTCTGTTCAGCAGAGCAGGAACGGGCACCTCTGAATGTCCCCTTAATAAAATCGCCCCATTTCAACCAGGTGACCGTGAATGGTATCACTCTCCTGAGGATAACGAAGAGCGATAAGGAATGGATGTTGTCTGCATGCCAGCAAACACCGGGACCATACGCTGCCATGCTTTGTTATGCAATGATTCCAGACTACGTGCTACTGGCCTGGCGTGGTAAAGTGTCCTACCATGGCAGATGGGATAAGGTAGCCGTCCCCAGAAACCTTTTGCAAAGGCTTTGGGAGTACATGAAGGAGAGCTTTCTGGAGATGTCCCTGGAGGATTTCCGCTCCATTCCCATACATGTTAACAGACTTTTCCAGTAGCTGAACTGGCCGCGATTGCCAGGGCAAATTAATCATTAATCATTAAACACGCTTGCTTTTAAACCATGTGTAATATTTACAAAGGTACACTCACCAGAGGTCCCTTGTGTGCCCTCAGGGTCTGGGAGCACGCCTTGGGTGAGTTCGGGGGTTACTGGTTCCAGGCCCAGGGTGATAAACATATCCTGGCTGTTGGGGAAACTGGTTTCTCCGCTTCCTTGCTGTGAGATATCTTCATTGTCTTCATCCTCATCTTCCTCGTACCCCGAACCCGCTTCCCTGTTGCGTGATTCTCCATTGATGGAGTCAAAGCACACGGTTGGGGTAGTGGTGGCTGCACCCCCTAGCATCGCATGCAGTTCCGCGTAGAAGCGGCATGTTTGCGGCTCTGCCCCGGACCTTCCGTTTGCCTCTCTGGCTTTGTGGTATGCTTGCCTTAGCTCCTTAATTTTCACGCGGAACTGCTGTGCGTCCCTGTTATGGCCTCTGTCCTTCATGGCCTTGGAGACCTTTTCTAATATTTTGCCATTTCGTTTACTGCTACGGAGTTCAGCTAGCACTGATTCATCTCCCCATATGGTGAGCAGATCCCGTACCTCCCGTTCGGTCCATGATGGAGCTCTTTTGCGATCCTGGGACTCCATCATGGTTACCTGTGCTGATGAGCTCTGCGTGGTCACCTGTGCTCTCCACGCTGGGCAAACAGGAAATGAAATTCAAACGTTCGCGGGGCTTTTCCTGTCTACCTGGTCAGTGCATCTGAGTTGAGAGTGCTGTCCAGAGCGGTCACAATGAAGCACTGTGGGATAGCTCCCGGAGGCCAATAACATCGAATTCCGTTCACACTACCCCAATTCTGACCCGCTAAGACCAATTTTATCGCTAATCCCCTCGTCGGAGGTGGAGTAAAGAAACCGGTTTAAAGGGCCCTTTAAGTCGAAAAAAGGGACTTAGCCGTGTAAACGTGTCCAGGCTTAATTCGATTTAACGCTGCTAAGTTCAACCGAAACTCGTAGTGTAGACCAGGCCTCAGGATTGGCAATATTAAGTTCTGACCCAGTAACAGGTTTTCCATAAGTGTCATGATTTTTAAGCTGCTACTTCATGGCTTGGGATGCCTGGTAAAGGGGATTTTATATCACAGGAATGGGAAGAGTCCCAACTTCCCAGTGGGCTCATCATTCGCAGATTTGCCAAATGTCACACACTCCACTTGACACTCATACATGCAAGCTATTCCTCATGCATTCCCATGGCCCAGAGTGAATGTCATGCATTCTGCTGCTGGGCTCTGGGCAAGAAGTTTGGGCTGCAGTTTATCCTGCCTGCCACCAAAGACCACTATAACACCTGCTCAGCAGGCAGCTTCTCTGCCTCCGCTTCTGACTGCTCTCTACTCTCTATGCCAGTTCTCGGCCACAGAGCGTGAAGGAGGTTGCATTAGCAGAATCAGTGCCTTACAGACAGGAAAGGTGAGTAAGGGGAAGGGGGGCAGGATCAAAGGGAGAAGCAGGACCTGTTGTGGGGACAAGGGCTAATGGACAAAAGATAGGGACACAAACTAATAGGAGGGAAGGGACTAATGGAGCTTGCACCACCGTATAACCCCTCCCCCTCTTTGTTTCCTTCCACACAGCAACATCACTTCCCCCCAGACACCCCTGGTTACCTCTAGCTCCCCACAAGCCTTCCCTCACTTATTATGAAGTGATACTCCTGGGGGAGTTCTGCATCACTGTGTGTGCACAGAATTAATGTCCCTGCAGATTTCTTTGCTTCCCCGCAGAAAAATGACTTCTGATGGGGGAGCAAAAAGAAGCCACAAGAGCGGTAGCGGTAAGGTAGTGGCAGCGCAGGCAGGTTGGTTCAGGCACTCGGAGCAGCCAGTAGAAATGTAAAACCCCGCTGGTAGGGGAGGATGGGCAGTTGTGCATGTGAGAAAGAGAGACTTTGTCTGTCTCGTTCGCTATTGCGTCACACTCATCTTGGAGGGGTCGGGCTTCAGTGTGTTTCTGAGCAGGTAGGAATGGGACAAACTCTGTCCCCTCAGGCAGAGCAGAATGTATGCTCCTGGGGGAATTCTGTGCCACTGGGCAATTCAGAATTTTACAGAAATTAATGCTGTGCATGCAGAATTTCCTTTCCCCCACAGTAAAAAGCTGCAGTGCTGCTAGGTGCCACTAGACCTGGTAGAGTCCAGCTCGCACATAGAAGACACTGCTTGAGGGAGAGAGAGGGAGCTAGAGGGTTCCTGGCAGCTGCAGTTCCCAGCATGCCCTGAGGGAAGGAGAGGGCAGCGAAGGAAACTCCATGCAAGCCTGGTACTGAGCATCACGCTGTTTCTCCCTCTGGATTCCTGAGCTCTGGGAGGGGGGCGGGTGTCTGGGCTGGAGGGGCCATGGCTGGGCTTTGGGGGGGAAGGGGTGCAGGTATCTGAGCCGGGGGCGGGGGCTGTGGCTGACTATGGGGTAAGGGGTTTTGGGTGTATTGGCTGGGTGGGAGCCGTGGCTGGCCTCTGTGGGGGGAGGGGTTGTGGGTGTCTGGCTCCCCGGCTGGGCTTGGGGGCGGGAAAGGGGCAGAGAAGCAGAAACTGGGTTGTCATAGGGGTTCTTTAACTCTCTATTCTTGGGGGAAATTTTGTGTGTCTGTATTGTTACAAAGATACTTGCTGACAGGTATTTTGAAATAAATTACCAAAATAATTGAAACTGGTGTGGTTATGTAGTGTTATTTTGACAAATAAAATTTGCAGATTTTTGCAGAATTTTAAAATGTGTACAGAATTTTTATTTTTTTGGTGCAGAATGCCCCCTGGAGTAAAGTGTGCAAGGAATAAGGTCCTGCCTGGCTGAACCTGCCCTCTCTACTCCAGGGAAGCCGGTGTGGGAAATCTGGTGTCTATCAGATATCATTCACCACCACTAAATCACCACTAAACACGTTAGAATTGCATATATTGCATAAAATGTCACACATGGAACTACACAAAACTTGGCAGCCATGCATTCACTTCTGCCTCTGTAACTGCCTGGGATACCCGACCTTAAAATTGTCACATTACAATGTCTAGAAAAGCTAATTTAGGCCATTTTTAGAGGTTTTTCACATAAATTGTGAGATTTTCTCCCTCTGAGCACTGTATTCTTGGACTCATAGTTAGCAAAGGCACAGGTAAAAAAAGTGCCATAATTTTTAAAACTTTCTAAAAGTGTTCCTAAAACAGGATTTATCTGTCATGTCATATTTGCAGAATACATCGTGGTTAGGTGTGGTTAGGTTATCAGCATGAGTTGGGTCAGAACTGTACCGTTCATCCTTGGCTTTGCCACTTGTGAGTGATGTGTACCAAATACATGCTGATCAAACTATTATACTAGCTCATCATCATCCAGGACTAACACAAATTATTTTTTTACGGAAATCCTTCAGTGAGAGAAGCACAAAATGTTGAAGCGTTGTCTATAACTACATCAAGAGAGAGATTTTACAGGGCCAGACTTTTACTCAGAAAAGCAGTCCCAATTCCACTGAAGTCTATTGGACTACTTATGTGAGTAATTATTACTCACGTGTTTCAGGATCAGGCCTGTAGCATGTAATATTGCTGCATGTTTAACTTATCTTACTCTTCAATTTCTAAAATAAATTACTTTGCTGAGTAAAATCTCATATTAAACTTCAATTGTAGAGACCTATGAATGTGTTTCAGTACAATAAAAATGGATGTCTATATGATGCTCTTGCGTTCCATTTATATTACTATACACTGCTGGCTCTTTTATCAAGATTGCTTCAGAAGTGTCCTGCTCTATTAACTACTCAATATTTAACCTTATGATTATTGCACCTATCTAAAAAATTACAAGAGCTGCTTTTATGTATTACTGGACTTTCAAAAGATCCTACTGTGTTACTTTTAACAAGGAGGGATAGCTCAGTGGTTTGAGCATTGGCCTGCTAAACCCAGGGTGGTGAGCTCAATCCTTGAGGGGGCTATCTGGGGCAACAAAAAACTGTCAGGGCCAGTACTTGGTCCTGCTAGTGAAGGCAGGGGACTGGACTCAATAACCTTTCAAGGTCCCTTCCAGCTCTATGAAATAGGTTTGGGATAGGCACAGAACTGGGCTTGTATGATCAGCCTTCTCCTATACTGAAACTGGAAAATATAGAATAAAGGGAATCAGTCATACTTAAAAAACTGATGTAAGGTAAGAAGGAGGGGGGCAGGAAATCAGTAAAATTAAATCATTATCTCCTTAGTCAGCAATCCAAACTGCTAACATTCTTAAAGTAGTACAGTAAATCATTTACTAATAGAGTACAACTCTCCGAAATAAAATGTGAAAAATAAACTTACTCCCACTTCTATAAACCTTGTTTATACAATGAAAAGCTTCCTGTTTATATATGAAGTTGTCTTAAAATGTGATAAAAGTGAAACTTTACTTGAGTAAGATTACCAAGTAATTACCCAGCCTGTTCACAGACCTGAATAAATGTGTTGTTTTGCTCATATTTAACACAACTGAACCCTATTGTTAATGCAATAAAACCATCCATGTCAAAGATTTACTGTACAGTAAATGTAGAAATGTTAAACAAGTATCAATTGTCAGGACTATTCATTCATTTTGACTGAGCTAAAGCTTTATCTCCAAGGGCAGATTAGATAATTTTTATGATGTCTGTCTCTTTAAATAACCAAAGGGTTTTCAAAAGAGCACAATTGTGAATTTTTAACTTCCAACTCCCACCCAGCCTAAAGAGACTGTGCCAGTTTTTGTCCTACTATTGCTTGCCCAAAAATTATTTCAAGTAAATAGTAATGTATTAAAGTTTTACAAACAAAACATCATCATGAAAAGTAAGACACGCCTTTCAGGAACATTTTGCTTTCAGTACCTCTCTCAGGCTGATCAAAACCCTTTTGTCTGCTTTGGAGAAGTAGCTCTTAGCTGTTACGATCTGCAGGGCTGAGCTCATAGCTACCACACATTATCTATCATGAGTTTTTATTTTGCTTGGCATCTTTCACATACATTCTGAAGCGCTTTTGGATACGAGCTAGGAGGGGGCAGAGCTGGATACATTATGGAACAGATCAAATTAAGTGAAATAAACAAAAAGAGCATGTTTCATGAGGAAGGCTGTTTCCATCACTCCCAGTACTGCCTCCCCCTGAAATGCAAGTGCTGCTGTTGGTGCAGGTTCATGGCAGCAGCATGATGAGGGGAGCAGGGAGGGTGAAGGCATCGGGACACGCCAGGGGCTCTTGGGACCGCTCCTAGCAGCAACTGACTCCGGGCAAGGCCACTCTCGGGGGAGCTGGAGAGTCTCTGAACACCCTCCGCTCGCAGCCCTTTGCCCCCCGCTACAACCTACTACTCCCACCCAGCCCCAGTCCCGCCTCAGGCCTCCTGCCCCACCTCCCCCCAGCCCCCCATCACCCACCCAACGCAGCCCCCGCCGCCCCTGCTCCTACCTGCCCCAGCCGCCTCCTCCTCCTGTTCCCAACCGTTCCGCTCCCCGGAGGTGGGGGGTGTCTGCCCGCTAGGGTCGCTCTCACACACCTGCCGCCGCGATGGTCCCGCACGGAGTCAGCTCGCCTCCCTCGGCCGCCTCTGCCCAGCGCTCTCGCCGCTCTCTCGTAGCCTAGGCAACAGCCCGCCGCTTCCCCTCCCTCGCTGGCTGGACTCGAGTACGCTCAGGTGACCCAGGGCAGCCAATCGGCCACCCGGGCGCCACGTGACGTCACAGTAGCAGGCGCTCGGCGCGAGTACCGGCGCTGCCGAGGTAGGAGGGAGAAGCTGCGAGGGCCAGGCCAGGGCGGCGGCGGTTGGGCCGGCTCCGGCGGGTTTCTCGGGTCCCGTCCCGCACGCGCGTTTCAGCCACGAACGCTCCACAGCGCCGGGCGGGGGGGGGCTCTTGGCGCGGCGCCTCAGGGGGCGGCAGCGCGCGGGGCGGGGCAGGGCACTGGGCGATGCTGGGGGAGCTGGTGCTGGGGCCCCCTAGTGCCGGGTGACGGGCTTGGGAGCCAGTCAGGCTTGGCCGCTCTCTGCCTGCCAAGTGTCCCGACGGGCTCCGCCTGCCCCAGGAGTCCCGAAAAGCCCGGGCTGCTGTTTAGCGACCCACGGGCTGGCCGTGCGGCCCGTCGGCAGGGGAAAGTGACTGCGCCCGGTGAAGCGGAAGAAGACACTCTCCAGGGCAGGCCAGGGACCCTCCGGCGCATTGAGCGAGGCGCGGCTAATCAAACCACTAGGGACTCCGGTAGCAAAATGATCCGAGGATTCCCTGCTCCTGAGCTTGGCCAGTTTTCTGAGATTCCTAGGGGTGGAGCCCAGTCCTTCGCTCCCGAGAATCCGGTGATGAGGCTGGATGATTTACTGGCGTGTTTTCACCCAACTCTTCAAAACCAGGATTCCCACGTGCTGCCTCGCATGCTGGTACCTGTTGATTTAGCATCAACTGATTGGGGCTTGGGGGCTGCAGCTGCATTGATCAAACTTAGTATAACTCCCCCAGGCGCTGTGTCCCTCCCTCACTAAAAATACTGATTGCTTCAGGAGAGCAGTGGGCCAGGAAAAGATGTTTCCACCTCATAGTTCTTCCGCCACACAGTGCCACGTCCTTTTCCTCCTTCCCATGTTTTAATTTTTTTTCCTCCTTTTTATTTTTCTATATCCTGAAATAATAATTTAAAATCCTACAGAATTTAATCAGTTATCACTGCAGTGGAAGAACATCAAAATACACTGCTAAATGGAATCCAGCCCCTGGCATACAATATTCCTTTTACAGGTAAACTGAAAGAGCCTGATTCTCCTTTCACTTACCCTAGTGTAAATCCATAACTATTGAAGTCAATGGCATTTCACCTAATCCAGGGGTGGCCAACCTGTGGCTCTGGAGCAACATGCGGCTCTTCAGAAGTTAATATGTGGCTTCTTGTATAGGCACCGACTCCAGGCTGGAGCTACAGGTGCCAACTTTCCAATGTGCCGGGGGGTGCTCACTGCTCAACCCCTGGCTCTGCCACAGGCCCTGTCCCCACTCCACCCCTTCCTATCACCTCCCTTGAGCCTGCCATGCCCTCGCTCCTCCCCCTTTCCCCAGAGCCTCCTGCACACCATGAAACAGCTGATCAGGAGGTGGGGGGGGGAAGAGAGGGAGGTGCTGGTCGGTGGGGCTGCTGGTGGGTGGGTGGTGCTGGAAGAGGGAGGACGGGGGGGAGAGATGATGGGGGAACTGTTGACATATTACTGTGGCTCTTTTGCAATGTACATTGGTAAATTCTGGCTCCTTCTCAGACTCAGGGTGGCCAGCCCTGACCTAAGGTGAAACAGGCTGAGATGAGAATCCAGCCCAAAGACTTTCTCTGCCAATATTTGATTTCAAGGTTCTTTGTTTCTAATGAACCAATTGATGAAATTACTAAAACTTAGCAGAGGGTGAATAACAAATTCATTGGAAATGGACTTGGAAGTTATGAATCCAAAAATTCAATGAGTAATAGGAATTTTAGATAGCTAATTGCCATCTTTCAGTAATAAGGAATTTTTCAAATCCTCCAAAACAGATGGTAATAATGCCTACCTCTTATTTATGGATGCAGTGTAGTTGTAGCCGTGTCGGCCCCAGAATATTAGCGAGACAAGGTGAGTGAAATAATATCTTTTATTGTACTAACTTCTGTTGGTGAGAGAGGCAAGCTTTTGAGTTTCTTTCCCAGACCTGAAGAAGAGCTCTGTGCTTGAAAGCTTGTCTCTCTCACCAACAGAAGTTGGTCCAATAAAAGATATTACCTCACCAACCTGAGCTTTTGTTTAGCAGTTTTCATCCATAGAACTCAAACTTTAGAGCTTTATAATGGCATAAAAATACAGTTCTCTTTCACTAATCATGCAACTGACTATGATAAAAAGAGAATGTAACATATTCAGTTGGGTCATAAGAGGCAAATGGTTCCAACAAGAATAAGTAGTTTATATATTTTCAAAATGTACTTGAACAATTTTACAATTTATTAATGGGAAAAAGTGCCTAATGAGGAATACTTTGTTTTAGCACCCTGGACAAAGGGAACACTGTAGGACACTGGAATTTTTATAAAGAGTGACATACTATATAGTACAACCATGGTACATCTGTTGTGAGTGACAGCTGTTGTAGAGCAGTGAGAATTCTACATCCTTCTGCTATTTACAGACAGCTGTTAAAAGTATGTTATCTATTTTGTGTTGACACCTGTAAATCCAGTAAATATTTGTTTCTCTCTGTGGAGTCACTGAGAATTACTCCTAAGCATCTGAGATTCAGATATTTATTTCAAAGTAATATAATTTTAGATATCATTGATTTTTCCTATAAACATAAAATGGATGAGTCAATTCCATGTAAATTGTGAATTTTGAAAATTGGAAACATTATTTTAAATGAGGTGATGTTTGATCTCTATTTAAAAAAATGCTAGTTCCTTTTTAGGACTTGGCAAAAATTGTAAAAGCAGATTTGTGTTGTAGGGAAGGCACAAGAGAAACAGTTGGGAAGTAATTTAGGTTGACCCTTTTGACAGGGCAAAGTTGCATGACATATCTGTTGTGAAAGCAGGAATTGTGCAGCAAATCGGAAATTGGTATCTGTATATCTCAAAGATTAAGATAGATCTACCCTTGTTATGACAGCTGTTGGAAACTGATGTCAGCATAGCCTTACAGTGTCTTTTGATATTCTTAACTATTACAAATCTCAAAATGTTTATGATATCTAAAACAATCTGTGGAAATGGATCAGTAATGTTAACCAAGAACTGCTGAAGCCTGTCTAATAAGTAATATTTACATGAGTCCTCTTCTAGCCAGATTTGCTTAAAAAAAGCAATGTGAACTCTTTTTGTTTGTGCAGATTAAAGCTGAGGATTAATCCATGTTTATACTGTGCTTTGTAAATGTAAAGCCCTAAAAATGCCAAGTATTATTATTATTCAATCTTTAAAAGCCAGATCCATGAAAGGCTAAATTATTATAGCATTGCTTACTAACAAAATGCCTACGTTTTTTTTCTTGTACTTTGATATCTCCCACTGCGCTCTCACTTTTTAGTGCGCATTTTGCTGTATGCAAGCATTACATTTCAAGCCATTTAAACTGGAAAAGGATCTGTGTTTAATAATTGGGCAAGATTACTTAAAATCCCTGGCATCTCTTGGCAATGTTAGGGCTGGAATACTGCAATGGTTACTTATGTTGAGTAAGTATTATTCACATTAGCAGTCCTGTTGACGTCAGTAAGTTACTCACTTATGAAAGTGTTTGCAGGATCAGGCCCTTACGATGACCTTTTACTTACGTTTGGCTCATAATACACTGAAATAACTATTTTGATTTCTGATGTGAACAAAACCAGTGAAATACAGTAGTTTTTTTTCTACATTTTTCTTACTACTTGGCAGCAAATAGCAGATTTAGAAACAGTTTCTTCCAAAAGTAATAGGTAGTACAAGTCAATAAAATAACAAGAAGTCGAGAAAATGATGATCAAGAAAAGATGTCTGCTCAGCAGAATAAAACAGGGAACATATCTTTAAGCACACCAATAATAATCCATTGAGACAATAATTGTTTTTTCTAAATAACATACTGCATTTTTATTGTAGCTATGCCTTTTAAAAATGCCTTTTCTTGACCACATATTATTCATACAGTGCTAATTGCCTTTCTTATAATGTAATGGTCTCTCTAAAAAGGAATGTGAATCTAATTGGTGCTGTGGGAAGTTAATTAGTTGAAATCAGGCCTAGTTGATCCAGGACTGACTTATTAGAATCTCTGGGTATTTGAAAAAATTAAAATGTGCTTTATATACATAGTCTAGAATAACTGGTTGTTTTTTAATTTGGAATAAAATGAAGTTTGCAAACTGATACAGATTAATGAAGCCTGCCTGCATATTTTTAAAATGTGCTGATAATTTTATCTTTTCTTACCTAAGTTTATGCAGGATGGGGAAGATATTTTTACATGTTATTGTAGCGGCATATACATTTCTAGTAAAGTATAAAGATTTCTGTTTGATGTTTAATAGGTTGATAAACTGTTACTGTCATTTTTTAGCACCCTTTTTAATGAATATTCAATATTTCATTATTTGTGTCGGCTCTGTTTGTCATCTGCAGTTTTGTAGTAAAATGCTATACTCAAGGTGGATAATTTAAAGTTTAAGGTATTCAAATAGATATTTAGGGCCAGATTTTCAAAACTGCTCAGCACTTGAATGCTGAACTCCTTTGAAAATCTGGCCCTTCATTAGATTCATAAATGAGAGCTCAGCTCCTATTAAAAATCTGGTTCCAACTGTGGGTGCTGAGCATGTGAAAACTTGACTTGACCTCATCTAAAATTCTGTCCCTTAAATATGCTAGTACATGTTATATAATTCTTAAATACCATGAGTGGATATTCTCAAACATATTATAGGAATTGGTGGTTGTTTTTTAAAAACACACAGTAACTGACTAAATTTAAACATGAATTTGGAGACCTGAATATAAAACATTAGGGATGAAATCCTGGCTACATTGACCTCAGTGGCAAAACTCCCATTGATTTCATTAGGGCCAGGATTTCACTCTGGATGTGATTAAGGATTTTTTAATATTTTATTAAAAATGACTTAAAGGAAGCTAATATCAGACTGAGGTGTTATTTGTATCAATAAGTATATGAGGGAATCTATATAGTTTTACTAGTTTTAAATGCTAAAATGAATAACTTTGCACTTAAAGGTGTCATTACATTTACAAATCAACATATTATTTATAGTTAAAACATATCTTCTGTTTCAAAATATATCCTGAGTCCACAGTTATTACAATTAAAAGTATTGCTAGGAGAATGAATTATATATAGACCTAGCAAATGGCCTGGGAGGAGGTGGGAGAATAAAGTATACATGGTTTGCAAGAGACATAATTAATCTGTTCTTACATTAATTAAAAAAAATCTGTAATGCACTTCTAAGTCCCACAACCTTTGTATTAAATAAATATAAATTGACAAAGCTAAAGACACAGACTATAAACCCTACAGCATAAAATGGTATACACCAAGAATATTAGTTGAAATTAATTTAATCTTGTTTAGATCTCTGATTTTGTATCTGTTAGGTAGCTTGTCCTCAATAAAACTTTGCATAATAGATTTTCCACATAAAAATGCTGCATGAACTACTTACTGCATTCCTACATAGGTCTGTATCTTTTAAACTGTGTACATTTCAATCAAGATGTGCAAAGTTTTTCATTCTAATATAAACTAGCTTTGTCAGTTTTGAAAAATCCTGCAATAAAAGATTGCAATGAAATACTAAATGCAGTACCTGCTATATGCTGAAGTTTTTCCAATAGCCAGCCTTTCTGCAAATTAATCCACACTGCCAGAGCTTCTGTATTAACTGCTTTTAACTTGCCTCCTTTAAAAAAAAAAAAAAAAAGTATGTCAGCACAAGCCCAGACGAAACTCCAAATCCAGGAAAATAAAATTAACCATGCAGATCAAAGGCAGAGGAGCACCGAGACCAAATGCTTGTAATCTGATCAGTGATCAGTTGCCATACATCAAAGGCAGTGCTTTGGAGAGGGAAAAGAGCTCTTTTCAGCAGGTAGTTGTACTCTTAAATTCTGCCTTCCAATCCTCAAATTCTTTTGTTTAAAAATGGATCACTTTAGTTCTCCCTTCCCTCTCCCTTTTTTTGTGATAGCAGAATGTACATGATTCTTACTTACATGCTTAGAGTTGAGTGGCTGGATTCAGTTCCCAAGCTATGTTGTGAATTGTGTGTTGGAAGCTTTCCCCAGTGCCAGCGGGTTCCGCTTTATCCCTTTCATCTCACTGAACTGCAGATCCCATGACATCATTCAATGCTGTGGGACTGGTTAGAGAGCTATAATACAGCCTGTGGGGGAATACAGCTAAAGAGCAACAAAAGTTTGCATGATTTCTAACCAGGTTGGCGCATTGTGAGACGCACAAGGCTCATTTCAAAGTTTATCTGTAAGTTTCCTCCCAAGAAGAGAAATGGAATCCTAGAAGTTTTTTTGTGTGATAAGATTCCTGATAATTTTCAAATGAGGGTATTTAATAGCATTACCCTTGAAAAAACCCACAATTTTCCACAAAGGCCTGGCTGTCAAACACACAGTGATTTATTTACAGCTGCTAAGCAATTACCAGAACAACAACAAAAAACCACTTACACACATTACTGGTGACAGAAAAGCTTCATGGAAAAGATGTCTTAAAATTTTTTAACAACTTTTTAACAGCTGAAACTCCAAGTTGAGAAGAACTTCCATCCTATTGTGAATTACCATTTAACTTCTTTGGTTGGTAGAGATGGTACCAGCACTGATTCCTGGGTTCTTTTCTTCACTGCCAGTTATTGTGTGGTATTGTGCAAGTCATTTAACCACTCAGGGCCTGATTCAACTGTGTAATGTAGACACTTATTACAGCAATAGAAGAGGTTCTTCCATCGATGTAGTAAATCCACCTCTCCCATGAGGTGGTAGCTAGGTCAACGGAAGAAGTCTTCTCTTGACCTAGTGGTGTCTGCACCAGGGTTTAGGTCAGTGTGACACTAAGCACCCCTGTATTCACACCCTACACACTATTGTAATAATCTTTATGCAAAACATACCTTGTGAGGTATCATTTGAAAACTAGTAACTCACTGATCATGAATATTCTCGTGATGTATGTACACGATGTGGTATTAAGTACACGCTGGAATTACACCTAAAATGTGTATAAACCAGGTATGTCAGGGAGTTGTTAAACAGGTCTTTTCTAAACAAAGGATGTTTGTTTTCCTCAATTTACATATAAGCAGTAAACAGACCCATCAAGCTAACAAAGGGTAGAGGCAAACCTCACACTAACAAGTGGGGGAGAAGACAGCATAGTGTATACATCCAGCAGGAGAGAGAATCTCGGTCTGGCTTTTATTTTTAAAATAATCCATTTCAGAGGTTTACTAGTCTGTAAAGATATTGGGGGGAGGGGTAACGGGTGACTGAACCTCAAGTGATAAGTAATTGAATCAACTGATTATATACAATATTACTGTATTGTAGAAGTGTATCATGAGTAAGGTCTTTTCTGAAAACTAATGATATGCTGGCATAAGAACGGCCATACTGGGTCAGACCAAAGATCCATCTAGCCCAGTGTCCTGTTTTCTGACAGTGGCCAATGCCAGGTGCCCCAGAGGGAATGAACAGACCAGGTAATCATCAAGTGATCCATCCCCTGTTTCCCATTCCCAGCTTCTGTTGATTAACATCATTATGAAATGTATGTATTAATACTATATGAAGAATTATGGATACTTCTTGATATTAGGCTATATAGTTTGCCCGGACAGGAGGGAATGTCATAGCTATTTACCTGTCTCCTATGTAAATTAAGCATGGAGCAATTGAAAACAATGGAAGCCTACAAGGATGGAAGAACAGCATGAAGTCATCCTGCCTCTTGAAGCAAAGTCATTGAACTTTGGAAGATGCAATCATGGAGAGAAACAAGAGTCTTGCAAGCTGAGAAAGATTGGTCCTTGAATCAAGGGGGAGGGGCATTTGAAGTCTCTGGAGCTGAGTATAGATGAGAAACCTGGTTAGGCCAAGATCTTTCACCTAAGATGACAAGGGAAACCAGCATCTTGTACTTCTCTGGAAGATTCTGACTAGGGGAAAGTCAGTCATGACTGGGAAGAAGAATGACTGGTGAGAAACCATCTTGAACAAAGCCTGTATCTGGCTAGATTAAGTTTTAGACTTTTAGAAGCATACAGTAATTCCTTGCTTAACATTGTAGTTATGTTCCTGAAAAGTGCTACTTTAAGCAAACAATGTTAAGTGAATCCAATTTCCCCATTAGAATTAATGTAAATGGGGGGGGGGGGGGGGGGGGCGGTTAGATTCTAGGGGAATTTTTTTTGCCAGATAAGACTAATATATACACACACACACACACACATACAGTATAAGTTTTAAACAATTTAATACTGTACACAGCAATGATGATTGTGAAGCTTGGTTGAGGTGGTAGAGTCAGAGGGTGGAAGAGATATTTTTGAAATATTTCCAAAGGGAATGCCTTACTGCTAAATGATCTAGCACTCAGTTGAGCCCTCAAGGGTTAACACGTTGTTAATGTAGTCTCACACACTACAAGCGAGCACGAATGGAGAGAGGAGAGACAGCATGACAGAGAGAAACAGAGACACACACCCTGTGTGTGAGAGAGACGCGCATTGCCCCTTTAAGTACGCTGACCCAACTTTTAAGTACACTGCCCTTTTATGTAGATCAGCAAGTTGAGACAGCAGCTGCTGCCAGCAAGCTCCCGCCGTCCTGAGCCCTGTCGTGTCCCCCGCCTTGCACTATGGAGATGGGTTAAAGGAGCGGGGGGCAGGGGGACACCCTGACATTAGCAGCCTTCTTTCCCTCCCCGCTCCCCTGCACAGCAAGGAGGAGGCTCCTGGGAGCAGTTCTAAGGCAGAGGGCAGGAGCAGCACAGGGCAGTGATGGGAGGGACAGCTGAATTGCCTGGCAATTGATAGCCTGCTGGGCAGCTGCCGCACAGGGAACTTAGGGGAGCAGGGAGCTGATTGGGGGGCTGCTGGTCCACCCTGGTTCCAAGCCCCCACCAGCTAGCTGCAATGGGCAGCTCTTTCTGCAAGCGGTGGACAAAGAGGCGCCTGCCAAACAATTTTATAAGGGAGCACTGCGCAACTTTAAACAAGCATGTTCTCTAATTGATCAGCAATGTAACAACTTTAACCAGGACGACTTTAAGTGAGGAGTTACTGTATTTTGTTTGGTTTTACTTATACTTGAACTCACTTAATCCGATGTATATTTTGTTAATAAATTTATATAATTTTAACCATAAACCAAGTTAATAAGCTGTCATGTTTTTTGTGACATTTTCTCTGAACTGTCCAGGAACAGTCTGGACACTGCAGATCACCTGGTTTTGGGGAAATTCAGGACTGGGAGTGTGTTGGGATCACCTTGCTGGTTGTAACCAAGGCTGGTGGAAGCCAGAGTGGGGGTGTAGACAGGCTGCTGGGGTCAGAGCTGCTGAACTGGGATTGTCTAGCACACAGACATTCAGGGTGTGACCTGCATGCAGTTCAAAATACTGCCTGGATCTGTGCTGGGGGTTGAACTGTTCCCTAGCAAGCTTCAATACAGTGAAGATATAAAAGTGACAAACTGAAGTTCACCGTCCCCTAGTCAAGGACAACTTTGGCCTACGGATGAATTCAGCCCTCTGCTTCACTGTAACCCTCTGTAAAATAGATATAATATCTTATAGGGTTGTTGTTTGTATTGTATCCAGCGCTGCTGCAGGTTGTCCCAGTGTACCAGTTTCCTAGATTTTGGCAATTGTACCACATGCTCAGAGGCAAGTGTTTGTAGGCACACCAGGCATAGTATTTGGTGGGTTCTGATAAACACTTTGAGCAAATGAAGATTCCTTTACCAGGGCTGCCAAAAATAAAAGGTGCATATAACTTAGACACAATTGTTTTAATGCTTAGAACAAAAGATAACTCAGCAGTTCCTAACACAGTTCCTAGAGAAGTCTAGTACCAGGGTAATAAGGTAAGAGCCTTGTCAGGACCTTCCCCCCCTGTCCTGCATGCAGGCTGCTCTTCTTGTCCTCCTGTTATGGTGTTAAGGAGTAAGTCTGTACAGCTCTTGCCATTCTCAGCCTACAACCTACCTGGCCTTCTCTCCCCAGCCAGCTACCAGTCTGCTGTTTCCTGCTTTCACACAGCCCCAAATCTCTCCTGCACCTGTCCCCTCTGACTTCAGTCTGTTCTTCCTTTTCTGTACTTGAGTATTTAGGAGCCCTCTACTGGCTGAATGTTGAAGTGGAAATAACCCATTGCATACTCAGTGGTCAGGCTCATTGCAACAGTAATTAACATTTACAAAGTGCTTTGAGATCCTCCTATGAAAGGTGTTATAGAAACATGAAGTTCTGTTGTTTGGATGTAGATGGTCCAAAACAATATTTTAACATGCTGGTTGGGCTCTTTGGTGATGTGTATAGTAATCGAGATACTAAGGAAAATATTTGTAAATTTGCAAGGTATGATGTCACAGCTATGAATCAACTCCCAAAGAATACATTACTGGAAAAACTGTAAGCAAACTGGAAGTCATTGCACCTTTGTCTAATTTCCACTTTCTGCTCTTCTTTAAATACAATTACCAGAATTGCTCACTCTTATTTTAACCTTCATTTATATCCTTCTCCCTACATACACACATTTCTTCTTTCAGGAACATCAGCTGATGACAATTCCATTCCATGTCTCCATAGCAAAACTGGAACTGCCAGCACTGAAATGAAGTGGGAGGATGAGGTATAGAGAGTGGAAAGAACCCTCACTGTTCACTTCAAAGGGCTTTCTTTTAGAAGCAATGATTGTTTGCAAAAGGTAACACCTTTAGTTCTCTTGGATTTAAATAAAAGTAAAGATTAAAAGGCTTGTTCTTTGTTCTCTATTTCATAAGCTTTAAAAAGACAGGAAGATTAAGGTTTGTAATCTTAAATTACTACTACTACTAATTGTACTTTGCACGTACAGAGCATTTTTTCTATGTGGAGTCCAGCAGTCTGAGAAACCTGCCCTCTCCATATTCTGCTGATTCCTCATAACTGGATCAGCGGCTATTATTAACTAATAATAAGAATATTTTGCATTTATATATTCTTTTCATCTAAATATCTCAAAATACTTTTCAAAAGTCAGTAAACATTACTATCCCTATTGTGCGCAAGGAGAAACCGATATGTACAGAGGGTAAGTGACTTTCACACAGCAAGCCAGTGGCAGAACCAGGAACAGATTGTAGGTTTCTTGACTCCCATTTATTTGCTCAAACCATTATAGGCCTTGATCCAGTAAAGATCTTAAGCATGTGCTTAACTTTAAGCACGAGTAGTCCTATTAAAGCCAATTGGACTATTCGCTAGGGGTCTGGTCCTGCACCATTGAAATCAATAGGAGTTTTGCCTTTGACTTTAGTAAGAGCAGAATCAAGCCCCAGGACAGTACTCGCGCTTAAAGTGAAGAATGTGTATCGCTGGATCAGGGCCATAAAGATTAGTTATCTAGCCCTAGATATAATGATGGTTCTATATAGATGTTTATTGGTCGATAAAATAAAAACACCAATTTCAAATGTCTCAACATATAAAAGTTCTGATTTTTATTTTGTTAGTATTTTTTTTCTGATCTATGGGATATCTATGTGTGAATTAGGGGTTAGAGCATAGGACTGGGAATCAGGAATTGTGGTTTTATGTCTGGCTTTGGCTCTTGCTTTGTGTGACCAGGAGCAAGTCATTTCACCTCACTGGGCCAGATCCTCAACTTGTATAAATTGTCATAATTGAATTGAAATCAATGGAGCAATGACAAGTTACACCATCTGAAGATCTGGCTCACTGTGGGTTTCTCCATTTGTTAAAAAAAAAATCTCTCATTGGGTACTGTGAGAATAATTAATGTTTGTAATAGTATATTGAGATCATAGATGAAAGGTACTATGTAAGTGAAAACTATCATGAAGAAAAACTATGCATTTACCAAAATATGTTTTCACCGCTCTGTTTTTAAGCTTACTTTAATATTAATAAACATTCCTGGAGCATTGGTGCACTTCTCAGGTGACTGAGGGCAACACCGCCTTTGGCTGTGCTCTCACAAGCTATCCAAAGTATGCACCAATGGCAAAGGAATGCACTCATGGTTGTGCCTTATTGCTTAATTAAGTAAGAAACTAAGATGTTTCCCCCATTTATTAAGGGTTTAACGCTCCTTTACTGAGAGAATCTATTGCAACTTTCTACCTGCTGGGGTTTCTGAAGCTCTTTGCACCAGCATGCACACTTTAATAATGTAACATTCTTTTCAGAGGTACTGGTACTGTTGTGTTGATGAACTGACTTCCCCAAGGCTATTGGAGCTAGATCAACAATGTTATTAATGTAGGTAGAACAGGAGGACTGGATAGACTCAAGTTTTTGAAATTTGTGTTCTTGGAGGATGCTTTTAGAGGATTATTTTTCTCCGTCTAACTTAAATAAATATATCTCTACATTAGAGTGCCTTTATCTCAGGAACATTTTATTGTTATTATTTAATATTTATATTCTGGTAGCACCTAAAAGCCTCAAACAGGCTATGCCATATTGTACTGGGCATTATATAAACAAATAATAAATGTCAGTCTGTATTTCAAAGAGCGTACAGTCTAAATGATGATGTAACAGTGTGTGAGTGAGACAAGCGAACAGGCTAGGTGGAGTTGGGGCTATCAATTGACAAACTTTAATAGGATTTGTACAATTAGCTGGTTAGTGATCACAGCTGGCTATCTGCCTAGTTTTTATCAAAACATGTATTTATAAGTATTTAATTTAGGCAATTTACTGTAGCAAAACAATTGGAAGATCAACTAGTGTAGACAAAGCAATGTTTGTTATCTAGTTATGGTTAACTTTTGGGGGACCTTAAACACACCCTGAGAAGCATGACCATCTTCAAACAAGTATTAGTTTACTGTTATTTTCACTTTCCAGTTCAAAATTGCCCCAATTTTTTTAAACCTGCCACAGTCTGCCTCACAGATCTTGTATCTACTCCCTTCCCCTCCTATATGTGTTCTCCTTTCTGTCAGTCTTATCAAGCACTGGCTCTCTTTCTCACTCAGTTTTCATCAGTGTTGTTATGAGAATCTTCTCCCCTGTAGCCTCTGCTGTGGAGAGCAGCCTTCTTTTATTGCTCTACCTTATCAGCTCTCCATTTTTTTTTCAAATCTTTGGTAAAATATTTCTCTCTCTGCCATTATTTTTTAGCATTCCATTTCTAGATGGAAGGTATTTTGGGATACAATTTGTATGAAACCTGCTATGCAATCTAAGACCCCAATTCAGCAAGGTGTAGTTAAGCCTATGCCCAACTTCAAGTATGCGAGTAATCCTATTGAAATCAATGGATTATCTACATGCTTAAAATTAATAGGCACATGCCTTGCTGAAGCAAGACCTAAAGCTGTAAATACAATGATCCAGATCCTCAGTTGATATTATGAAACAGAGTTATATCAATGCATACCAGATAAGGTTCAGGCCTATCATTACTTAAGTTGGCATTATTTTGGGTCTTCTGACTTCGTCGTAGCAAATGACATAAAATATTGTGCCCTGTATTTTAAATTGTGTACTCCAAGTACACACAGTGCAAGCAGCCAGTCACAATTTCAGAAATTGCTGTGCTAAGTACCGGCAGCTCCCTTTGAAGTCAGTAAGAGTTGCAGATGCTCAGCACTTCTGCAGATTAGGCCGTAGGAGTCTAAAGTTGGTCACTCAAAAATCGAGGCATTCAAAAATTACAGGTCACCTTTGAAAATGTGGACTTTATTATTTATAATGATACCAAGCTAAAGGAGGTTTGGGGGGAGGAATAGCTCAGTGGTTTGAGCATTGACCTGCTAAACCCAGCATTGTGAGTTCAATCCTTGAGGGGGCCACCTAGGGATCTGGGGCAAAATCAGTACTTGGTCCTGCTAGTGAAGGCAGGGGGCTGGACTCAATGACCTTTCAGGGTCCCTTCCAGTTGTATGAGATAGGTATATCTCCATTTATTATTATTATTATTAAGATGTAGAAAACAACTTGAGATCCTGTTTGGTAAAGCATTATAAGGGGGTTAGACTAGATCAGCGGTTCTCAAACTTAATTGAACCGTGACTGCCTTCTGACAACAACAATTACTACGTGGCCCCAGGGCGGGGGCAGAACATAACCTTAACTCCCCTGCCCAGGGCTGAAGCCCTGGGGGTTTGGCTTTGGCCCTGGGTGGTGGGACTAGGGCTTCGGCTTCGGCCCTGGGCCCCAGCAAGTCCAACACCAGCCTGACGACCCCATTAAAATGGGGGTCAGGGCCCCAAAGTGGGTCCCGACCCACAGTTTGAGAACTCCTGGACTAGATGACCTTTGCAGTCCCTTCCTACCCTATGATTTTCTGCTTAAATCCATCGCTGTTCAGCAAAGCACCTAAGCATGTGCTGAAGTTCAAGCACATGGAAGTCAATGGGACTTAAGCACATGCTTAGATGCTTTGCTGAATAGGAACAGATTGTTGAATTAGGGCCTGACCCACGTGTTGTTTATGGAGCTTCAGTTTAAACACAAACAACCATTTTTTTCACCAGGAGAAGATAATGCAGCTGACTCATGGAGCAGCACTGATGTCATTTTTGGATGAGTTTTTCCTCACTTCTGGTAAAAAATAGAATTCTTCTGTGAGGATAAGCAAGGGTCGGCAACCTTTCAGAAGTGGTGTGCTGAGTCTTCATTTATTCACTCTAATTTAAGGTTTCGCGTGCCAGTAATACATTTTAACGTTTTTAGAAGGTCTCTTTCTATAAGTCTATAATATATAGCTAAACTATTGTTGTATGTAAAGTAAAAAAGGTTTTTAAAATGTTTAAGAAGCTTCATTTAAAATTAAATTAAAATGCAGAGCCCCCCGGACTGGTGGCCAGGACCCGGGCAGTGTGAGTGCCACTGAAAATCAGCTCGCGTGCTGCCTTCGGCACGTGTGCTGTAGGTTGCCTACCCCTGGGATAAAGGAAGGAAGACAGGAACACTTAGGGAAAAAAGACTAATTCTTTACAGACTGCCACCATTTTTAATGCTAACTATTAATTCTATTTAACAAATAGTTAAACAGAAATCTGAATAGAGATGATACCTTAAGGAAAGGATAACTAGGAAAAGTCTTTAAACCAGTTCTCTAGAGCCCTGGTTTCAATACCTCATTTATTCACCACATTTTATCCTGAGGGAGTTGATGGATTTGATTATTTTTAATCATTTATCTTTAATATGATATAATGAGCTATAATTTCCCAGTATGGTGTAGTAAAAGCTAATGTTCTTCAGTTTACAAGATAGCTTGCATATTACCTGCAAACATAAAAATGCCAAAAGAATAAGAATTGTTTGCAGTGTTGGTGTAGCTGTGTTGTTCCCGAATATTGGAGACAAGGTGGGTGAGTTAATATCTTTTATTGGATCAGCTTCTCTTGTTGAAAGAGACAAGCTTTCGAGATTGTCTCTTCCAACAACAGAATTTGGTGCAATAAAACACATTACCTCTCCTGCCTTGTCTCCCTAAAATAATAAGAGGACAGAGAAACAATAGATCTTGTTACATATTTTTTTAAAAGCATCAGACTCAGTAGACACTCAGTGCCAATTTGTTAAAGCAGCTGTTCTTCAGTTGATACTCATCTGGTTTTGGTCTAGATTACTGGACCTAGTTTGGACATATACTTCCTAGTCCACAATTTGTAAATCTTTAATTAGTTTTCCCTGTTTTATTTCCCTTCTTTTACTTTACCCCACCTTAAAATTCTATCATCTTCTCTTGCATAAAACAAACAAAATAGAACAGCAACAAAATGATATAAGGATAAACACATGAGGTGCGATGAGAAAGTTAAATGAAGGTGTCAGGTTCCCTCCCCACTTTGAACTCTGGGGTACAGATGTGGGAACCCGCATGAAAGACCCCCTAAGCTTATTTCTACCAGCTTAGGTTAAAAACTTCCCCAAGGCACAAATCCTTTCCTTGTCCTTGGACGGTATTGCTGCCACCACCAAGTGATTTAGACAAAGATTCAGGAAAAGGACCACTTAGAGTTCCTATTTCCCCAAAATATCCCCCCAAGCCCCTTCACCCGCTTTCCTGGGGAGGCTTGAGAATAATATACCAACCAATTGCCTTTAATAAAAGTACAGGCCAGACCCTTTATTTTTAGGACACTAAAATGAATCAGGTTCTTAAAAGAAGAACTTTATTATAAAGAAAAAAGTAAAAGAAGCACCTCTGTAAAATCAGGATGGAAGGTAATTTTACAGGGTGATAAAAAGATTTAAAACACAGAGGATTCCCCTTTAGGCTCAACTTCAAAGTTACAAAAACAGGAATAAACCTCTCTCTTAGCACAGGGAAAATTCACAAGCTAAAACAAAAGATAATCTAACACATTTCCTTGCCTTTACTTACAATTTCTGTAATTTTAGCTGTATCATTTCAAGGTATCTTTTCAAGAGATGGTTTACCTGCTTGGTCTCTCTCTCTCTATCCAGAGGGAACAAAGAAAGAGAGCACAAACAAAACCTCCCTCCCCTCCCCCCCCGATTTGAAAGTATCTTCTTTCCCCATTGGTCCTTCTGGTCAGGTACCAACTAGGTTAATTGAACTGATTAACCCCTTACAGGTAAGTGATTCTGTACCTCTGGCCAGGAGGGATTTTATGTTACTGCATACCTAAATATTTTTACCCTTCCCTTTATATTTATGACAGAAGGTGAGTCAATGAATATGATCTATTAATACCTTCAATGTAACAATATAAACAAAGAAAGGTAATTATTAACAGTTCTAGAATATGGTAGGACAAGAAACGATGACCAGAAGCAAGGGCAGAAAATATTTAACCTAGATATTAGGAAAATGTTCCTCACCGTGAAACCTAGGTATTAGGAAAATGTTCCTTACCATGAAAGCAATTGAGCAGTGGAATAGACTACTAAGAGAGGTGGTTGAGCCACAATTGCTATCTCCCACCTACTATATGCCAACTTCTTGCTGACCTTCCTTAAAAAAACCCTTCTTAAAAACCCACCTTTTCTGTGAAACATTCATGACCTAATGCTGTAATATAACTCGGTGTTTGTCTTGTGTTATATTTGTTTTGCTTTTAGATGGTAAGCTACTTGGAATAGGGAGCGTTACTTATTTAGTACATGTCACTTATTGTCCAATCCCATGTACTGCAGTGTTATGTAAGTAATTTAAAAATGGGCTAGACATTAGTGAGAATGGAAACATGGGTAGTTCTCTAAAATATGTGAGATTTAGCTGTATTCAAGTGATTTTCTGGCCTTATAAATGTGTGTAATAATAATACACCACGCTGAGCCTGCTGGCTTATTGCGCAGCACTGTGTGAACCTTCAGGTAAACATCCAGCAAGTAGAGAACTACATAACATCTAGGTTACAGGAAACAGAAGTACAACCTTAGGTCAGAGGTACTGCCTCAGGAGAGAGCCAAAACCTGTACAGGAGCAGGAGTAGCAGGTCACAGCCAGCAGCCTGGGAGCTGGCTGTGGAAGGAAGGCTGGGTAGGAGGCAGCCTGGAGATTGGAAGGCCTGTAAGCAACCAGAGAGCTGGACAGACACATCCTGCTATTGACTGGGGGCCAGCAGTACCTGCAGGAGGACAACATGAAGGTTCTCAGTGAGATTGGTTTACCCTTATTCTCTTCTACTGGACAATCCTTGGACTGAGGACTTTTGGTTCTTCAAGTGTCCTCTTCATATTCCCACTCATGGTTGCGCCAGCTGGTGCAGCCTATACGGTGAAACCTCCTCATAGCAGCGCTGCTGGAGCACGCACTTGCCCTTTTTTGTTTTTGGATCCACCATGGAGAATGTAGACAGGGTTGTAACAGCTAATAAGTAACAATAAGAATGGAGGACTGATCTTACATATCATATTACAGGAGGTCTCCAAATTTGCCTCCAACCTTCTCACAGAGATCCAGATCTTGGCACTAACACTCTCACAAAAGCAGGTCTAGGGATAAAATGCCATAGGGCGCTTATAAATGGGACCCAATATCTTATCATTGGCCATGTTGGACCCCAGGGGACATGTTTCCAGCTTTTTGTAAGCTTCTCCAATGCCTCACCCATCTATCTTCTTTAAGACAACAAGAAATACCTGGTGTCGATCCCCGTACCAATCTTGGTACCAGGCAGGTAGTAGAGGTGGCATAGACAAGACCAGACTCATCTCATACAGATTCAGTGCAAGCACTTGTACATGATGAACCTGTACAGCCACCACTGACCACATTATCGTCCTCTTCTGATGAGGCAACAGTGTTGGAGTCATCATCTTTCCCAAATCCGAACAATTGTAATACCTACCAGGAACTTTTAAAAAGAGTAGCTAGTTCCCTGGGTATCCAGGTGAAAATGGTGAAGGACAATCCATATAAATTAGTGAATACCTTCCACGCTTCAGGAGCTTGTAGAGTGGCTCTACCAATTAATGAAATTATCCCTGAGCCCATAAAAATTGTGTGGCAAACTCTTGCATTTCTTCCACCCATAGCTAAGAGAACAGAAAGGAGGCACCAAGAACACTTCTGTTCACACCCCACCCTAGGATTTTTGGTAGTGACTATAATCAATGAAAACTCAAGGCAAGACATTCCAAATCCACCTCTAAAAATAAAGAATATAAAAAACTCAAATTTTTTTGGTAGAAGGGTTTATTTGATCTCAGGATTACAAATCAGAATTGCAAACCACCAGCCTCTCTTAGTCAGATATGATTTTTCTGTTGGGGATAATATGGCTAAATTCGTGGGACAAATTACTTGATAAGGCCAAATAAGAGTATCAGGGCATGCTTAATGAAAGCTGTCTGGTACTAGAACCTCATTTCAGGCAGTCTTGGTGAAAACTCTGCAGATTAGCGTGATGGCATTTATAATCATGATGCATCGTTCCTCTTGGCTGCAAGCATCTGGGATCCAGCAGAGATCCAGCAGATGATTGAGAAGTGTTCATTTGATGGTCCTAATTTGTTTTCTGGGAAGACGGATGAAGTGCTGCATTCACTAAAAGACTCGAGGGCAACACTTATGACTCTGGGCATTTACACCTCAGGTCTTAAGAGGAAGCAGTTGTGTCCTCATACTAAGCAAAGGCATCCTTCTTATGCACCAAGGTATTATGAGTAAATGAAGAGACATCATAAACTCCAAAGAAGGAGACTGCCACTTCTTGCTTCTGTTCACCTTCATCTAGGAAACTTGCAACCTTGAAAGAGTCTATTTGACTCCTTAATTGAGGCCAGCGTACCAGTTTGTCAGGATCTAATTTCTCCTGTCCCTCCCTTTGGCAACAGGACATGTCAGTGCTTTTGCCTATGCAGAGAATCGAGTTTATAGGAGCAGTTCTTGACTCCAGTTTGGCAAGGGCATACTTATCCCAGGCCAAATTTGGGGCAATATTGGACCTGTGCATAGGCCTCAAGATCCATCCTTGTACAACAGTAAGAAATTGCCTGAGACTTCTAGGACACAAGGCAGCTTGCACATATATGACTCAACATGCCAGATTTCACCTGAGAGTCATGCAGGGGTGGTTGAACTCTGTCTACCATCCATCTCATCATGCACTGGACATGTTGACTCATGTATCTGCAAGTGTGTTGTAATCCCTACATTGGTGGATGGACCCTACCTGTGAATGCAAAGGGTTCCCTTTTTCCTTGACTCTACTCTCTATGACTGGTCACAGATGCCTCATCCGTACAATGGGGTGCTCACTCGGGACCTAAGCAACCAAGGACCTTAATCAGATCAAGGACTCTCTCTCCACATAAATGTTCAAGAAGTTTGAGCAATTCATCTGGCATGTTGGGTTTCCCTTCAGCATATCAGAGGTTGTACCATGCAAGTCCTCTCAGACAACGTTGCTGCTATGTTCTTGACTAGGCAAGGAGGTGCCAAGTCAGATCACGTTTGTCAAGAGGCAATGGATTTCTGGGTTATTTTAATCAAAAATGCTGTCATACTCAAAGCCTCACACCTCCTGCATGATCAGAAATTTCTGGTAGATTATCTCAGCAGAACGTTCATTAGGAATCACAAGTGGGCCCTCAAAATGGACATAGCCAAATCTATTTTTCAGGCTTGGGGAATTCCAGAGATCTATCTGATTAATATGTGATTGAATAGGAAGTGTCATCTGTTCTGTTCCAGGTAGGTCAGATCTATTTCAGATGCTTTCCTTCTGTTGTGAAAGGACAAGCACTTGTATGCCTTTCCTCCGAGGGTGTTATGCAAACTCAGACAGGATTATGCCACTCTAATCCCGTTAGCTCTAGCCTGGCCTTGGCAGGATTGGTTCTCAGACCTCTTTAGTCTCTCCATCTGGGATCTCATAACTTTGCCTCAAGTCACAGATATAATTTCACAGAACCCCGGCCCGGTGCTACATCCCAATCCTCCCAGCCTCTGACAGTTTGGATGGTCAGCGGTTAATAGCTCAGGAGACTGACTGTGCCCTACAGGTTCAGAACATTCTCTTAAACAGTAGAAAACCATCTACCAGTTACACTTCCATGATGAAATTGAAGCATTTCTCCGTGTGGTCCCAGGAGTAGGGTACTCCTCCTATGCAGTCTTCCCCACACCTTATTGTGCAATATTTACTTCACTTAAAGGGAAAAGGGTTCTCCATGAGTTCCCTGAGAGTTCACTTGGTGGCTATTTCTGCATTCCATACTCCTATCTCTGTATTGCCAACCCAATGACTGTTATTCTCCGACAGTACGATTTTTAAAGGGTTCTTCTTCTTTTATATGACTTAATGTTAGATGTCCAAGTCTAGGTTGGCAATCCACTTAGTTTGTTTTAGGAGATGTGAAGTGGATGGTAGAGATACCACCAGGATATGATTGTTTGGGACACTGACTGATGAGGTGTTTCGTAGGGTGAAGTCCGTTTCCATGGTCACAAATAAGATAGTGTCTCAGTCCCCATTAATGGAGAAGGTAGACGCATCTGCTATGTGATATGCAGATACCATTCAAAGTGGACCATATTTTCTATAGGTGTGAAAAGCCACTGGGTTCTTCAGTTGGGTCCTTCATGAGGTGTTTATTTGGGATGTTGGCATCATTCCACCTTGGTTGCTGTGGATCTTCAGGGGAAAACCCCAAATCTTTGAGCTCTTGAGTGGCAAGCCAAAAAGGTTTCCTGGATTTGAGCTGAAATCTCAATATATTATTTAAGTTGCCATATATTGGAAGATCCTTGTTCCCTCGAATACAATGAAACTCTTGGGAAAATTCTCATATCACAACAAATTTGGGATGGGTGGATATGCACCATTACAAGAAACCATGGCTGTGGCGTTGATTTTGTACTGTGCTCGTAATAATCTGCATAACTTTGTTAGTTGAGAATTGACAAAAGATGTGTGAGAGCTGTGTGTTCAGATGGTTGAGCTATATTCTGCAGTAGAGAAGACAAGGGTCAGTGAGGTTTTTGCATTGGCTCCCTAAATCATTCCTGCCAGTTTCTGGATGAGAGTTACATGCACCCTTATTTTGCTATGAATATTTTCCCAGTGCTGGTGGTATGTGGAGCTTAGGTCTAATGTCACACCCAAGATATTTTAGGGTGGGATCGTGTCTTATCTGCTGGCCATAGAAATCTATGTGCAGTTCTGCCCTAGCCTTTCAATTGTTTTGATAAAATGCTGACACAGCAGTCTTAAGATTGCTTTTAGCTGCCAGTATAAGAAATATTCTTCCATGATTTTAAGGTTCTTAGTTAGGATTTGTTTTATGGTAGGTAAATCCCATGCCTGTGTGGCCAAAGCAATTGTCATCATCATAAACAAATTTCTGTGATGATGTTTGGGGAAGGTTGCTGGTGTAGATATTAAACAGGATCCATGCTAACAGATCTCTGTAGTAGGCCATCATTGAGAGTGAATGCATGGCCTGCTGACCTTGTCATCAAGGAAAACATGAAACCTACAGTTGCTCAGAACTTCTCAAAAGAATTTTATCATTGCATTGCATGGCATAATTTTGTTGGCTGTCAGGAGGAGGCCATTGCTCCACATGGTGTTGTAGGCAGCAGATAAGTGTAAGATAGCTGCCCCAGTCTTGAGTTTTTGCTGGAATCCCACTTCACTCTATGTTGTCGAGACTAATACTTGATCAGTGTAGCTGCAGCCTGGTCAGAAACCTGCTTGTTCATTCAGTAACATTGCTTCTCCAAGCAACATGATCCTTGCCAGGAATATTCCTTTCATGAGCTTGCATGATATGTAGAGGAGTGATATAAAACCGTATGATGAGGGATTACTGGCAATAACTATAGCCTCATGCCAGATCCTCAGGACAAGCCCTGAGGAATGGATAACAGTGTTGTCAGCCATTTCTATCCCTGGGCTCCAAGGTTTTTAAGAAATTCTGGAAAGATACCATCAGGTCCTTCAGCTTTCATGAGTGAGAGGGCTTATTTACCTCCTCAACTGTGAAGGCCAACGATATGGGCAAGGAGGCGGGTAGTGAGCTTGACTGTTTGTTGGAGCTCTCTTCACACTTTACACTTAGTATACTTGTCCTTTGGTGCTATTGTGTTCATAAGGAGTATTCTTGTGATCACATCAGCTGAGACTTCAGCCTTTCGATATTTCACTGGGTTTGCAGCCAGAAGCTGATGAAATAGTAGTCAAGGTTTGCGGCTGGAGTGAGTGAACTCCAGCACTTCAACCATCTTGATCTATCTTTGATGGTGCACTAAGTTCAATGAGTCTAAGATTTGGGTCACCAAACTTTTGGTACTCCTATAGTAGCCTTTCTGTTTCTGGTTTCCATCATGGGGTGTATCCTTTTCAATAGCCATAAGAGAGGTTTTTTTTCTTGTGGCTATTTGGATAAGCTGGGTGAAATGACTGCAATTTTCAGGCTTCAGCGGAATCTCATTTCAGGCTTCAGCGGATCTCAATTGTCACAGTGAATCTTGGCCAATTTTTCTTTCAAAAATTCCATTGCACTTTGGGCTACAACATGATACTGGGATTTCAGTCCCAATGTGGATTATCACCAGTCGATGCTGGCTATGTGGAAAGTTGCCAAGAATAGCTCTGGAGGGTGTTGTAAGGAATTCCAAACTGGTCTTTGGTGAGGAAACTGATATTTGGCTTGTAGTCTCTGTTGCAGTAGGCAGAATGAAAAGTACCTCTGTCTTCTGCATGAAAAAGAAGCTATGTATCTTTGTTTGATGACCATTTCACAAGTGCTTTGCCGGCATTATCATTACTATTATAACACCACATCATGTAGTAGCTATTGAAATAATATATAGCTGTAGGTCAGTGGTCCCCAAACTGTGGGCATGTCCTCCTAGGGGGTATGGATGAATGTTTGGGGGGCACAGTGGGCTCAGGCCAGCCCCCTGGGGAGGGAGCCCCACTGATCCCCATTATGCCCCCAGCTCTGCTCTGGCCCTGGCTGCGGCCCCAGTCCCTCCCACCAGCCTCGGGCCCTGGCCCGACCGTGGCTCTGCTACCAGCACTCCCAGCTATCTTCGAGACACCACCGACTTCCTGAGAAAACTACAATGCATTGGTGTTCTTCCTGAAAACACCATCCTGGCCACCATGGATGTAGAAGCACTTTACACCAATATTCCACGTGAGGATGGACTACAAGCTGTCAGGAACAGTATCCCTGATGAGGCCACAGCACGCCTGGTGGCTGAGCTTTGTGACTTTGTCCTCACCCACAACCACTTCAGATTTGGGGACAACTTATACCTTCAAGTCAGTGGCACTGCTATGGGTACCCGCATGGCCCCACAGTATGCCAACATTTTTAAGGCTGACTTAGAACAACACTTCCTCAGCTCTCGTCCCCTAGTGCCCCTCCTCTACTTGTGCTACATTGATGACATCTTCATCATATGGACTCACGGAAAGGAGGCCCTTGAAGAATTCCACCTGGACTTCATCAATTTCCACCCCACCATCAACCTCAGCCTGGACCAGTCCACACAAG